>NC_056729.1:1426751399-1426918899 GCF_019279795.1 Protopterus annectens
TCATGAATACCAAGTCCAAACTAAAAAGAGTCCCTGGATCAGTTTACTTACCCACTTATTATGTAAAATTAAATACCTATTTGGCTAGCTAACTAGCTACGTAGATAGGAAAATAGACAGGTATATGGAAAAAACTTGATTTAATGTGCTGCAATGAGGCTGTAAGATGCACTTGAACACATTAAAAATGGAACTTTCTGTCTCCTTACATTGCTTCTTGCATCTCCTAGCTTCCCTCCTATTAGCTTTTGCTAAACAATTCTGAGTTTCTTGGAGATGCCTGTAATATGAATAGCAGTGCCAAAGCAGACTACTGTGATTGTACTTTAATTTAGTACCATTTATTGGTAACACTTCAGTTTGCATGTTAAACACCTCGACTTGTCTATAGAGGTTAATGTAAGACTTACAAATCTTGCTAGAGACTCCTATCATTTATTTCAGTTTATTAGCAAAAATAATGGAAAAATGTATCCACCGACAGCTACTTACCCACCTTCTCTCTAATAACTTACTTGCTAACTGTCAGCATGGCTTTATACCTCACCATAGTACAACCACTGCCTTACTATCCTTTTCTGACTGTATTAACAAACATCTTAATACTAACTCTCTTTCATCTGCACTATTTATTGACCTGTCAAAAGCCTTCGACATGGTTAACCATCACCTACTTATAGATATACTAAAATCCCTATCTCTTGACCCACATGCAATACTATGGTTTCAATCATACTTAGATAACAGACATCAAGCTGTTCTCTGGGATAATAATTTATCCACACCCCTCCCTGTCAACATTGGAGTGCCCCAAGGCTCCATATTAGGCCCTTTTCTCTTTTCAGTCTTTATTAATGATCTTAACACTAAAATTCTACAAGCCACCTGCATACAATATGCAGATGATTCAACTTTAATATGCTCTGCCAACTCTGTTTCCTCATTCCAGATCCTCACCCAAACTGTATTTCATACTGTTGAAAATTGGTTCATGAGTCACTGCCTCCTTCTTAACCCCAAAAAGACTAAATTATTGCTCTTTACTCCTAACCAAAGATCTCATAAATGTCACTTTACATTAACTTCTAACAATGGAACTTCCATATCCCTAGACACTACAACCCAACTCTTAGGTATTACAATAGACCACCGCCTTAGCTATGATGATCATATTAATACTGCTATAAAATCAGTCAACAGAAAACTAGGATCCCTTTATAAAATCAAACCCTTCCTCACACCACTAGCCATAACTACCATTGCCCAAACCCACCTCATCTCTACCCTGTTTTATGCCTCGGCCATTTATACTAACCTTTCTAAAAACAACCTTAACAAACTTGCAACCAGCTGTAATAACATTGCCAGATTTGCCACTGGATTCCCTTTTAGAACCCATCACTGTCATAACCTTAAAAAGCTAGGATGGTTAGAACTACAGAATCAACTACTTTCTCAACAACTGACTATTACCCAAAAGATTCTCTACCACCCTACCAAGACTCCTGTCCTCACTAGTTTGGTTACCCCATATAATAATCTGGCAACACTGCGCTCTGCTAATAAACTTCTAGTCTCTACTACTAAATCTAACAACAAGGCTGGGGACTCACTATTCTCCAACACAGTGGGAAAAACCTGGAACCAGCTTCCTAAAGAATTATCGTCACTTTCTTCCACACTACTCTTCAAAAAACATCTTAAAGAATATCTCAAAACACATTGGCTATGTCCCTGCTCTAACCCTGACTAAAAGTCTATTTCCCTATCTCCCACTCCCTTACCTCTCTGCTCTGTTGTTTTATTATGCCTATCAATTTGAAACTTGAATTACTGACCACTTCCTAGCATTAAAGAGACTTCCTCTCTGCACTGTTTCATGACTTACCTCTCTAAAAGAACTCACCTCCATTCTCCAGTATAAAATATGTAATGCAACTTTCTTCTTCTTTTGATATAATGTATTCTAAGATACTATTGCCTATATTGGAGTTTTTCTCTCCATGCCTCTACTGAATATGTACTGTTTGTAAGTACAAGATTGTATGCCTGTAACCATGCCTTTAATTTAAGACAAAAAGACAAATATTCTTGGTATTCTTTATCATTTTATTATATGCTATCCAATGTTTTTTTTTTCCTTGAAACTCTTAACACAATTTTTGCATTGTCTATTCTAAAAGATTGAAATGTAACATCTGTCTATTGTATATACTGTATGCTATGATATTTTTTCCTGTGTTGAAGCTTTTCTCCCTGGGCCTGTACTGAAAATGGACATATATCCAGTTAGACCAGCCCGGTAAACAAATGTAAAATAAAAATAAATAAAATAAATTTAGAAGCTAACTGCATACGTGATCTCATCCATTGCGACCCTTTTCAGTTATGACTTGGCTCACAAGGGTAAAGACAAATACAAAATATATGTAGACAGTCCAGAAGAGCTAACCAACCAACATATTTATAGCAGGTGGGAGGAAACCTGGCTATCTGAAGAAAATGTAATGAGGCTGGTAAGCCTTTACTAGACTTTGTTATTTTGAAAAAGGTGTTCATCTGAAAGACAGTTACTGTCATGTCTACACACATCCAAAGGATTACTGCATAACTCTTGGAGTAAAGTCAAGTATACAGGTGACATCTGGATCACCACACAGCTGTTAATCATTTTAAATTGTTTTTTTTCACCCCTTCTCTCGCTATGACAGCCATCCCGGGGCCCCATATCCCTCACTGAGTCTACTAATACCTGCATTCATTCTACATCACAATACTTAAAATAACAGTATGAGAACCCAGTAATATGTAAATAATGAAACAAGCTATGACTCCAGCCAATACCCAGTACAATGACCAAATTTGAGCCAGGGCCAGTAAGGATCTTAAAGACATCTTGGAAGGTCATTTCTGTCCTACTTCAAGCCAGTATTTTTTTCATGTTTTATGACCAACCCTTTCCTCACTCCTTAGTTGTGCCAGAGGTGCGGGTGTGCAATAGAGTCTTGTGACATATCACCCTGCCTCTGTGGCAGCTCGACCATGTCTTCAAGCTTTTTCCCCTTTGGACCACACTTCCCACCATGATGTCCCCTGCCTCTACCATTGATCATTTCAGGAGATGTCCACAGGACTAACCTCCCTTCCAGGGTTCGTAACGCCTATCTCTCCCTACTGCAACATTAGTCGCCCAAGCTGCTAATTGTACCCTGGTCTGGTGGGGCCATAATCAGGGCACTATCCCTAGATGTTACAGGAGTGGCTTCCGCACAGCTGTTGTTCTTACAGCTAGGTTATGCGACAATGTTTTACATCAGTACCCCACACAGCCATTTTGTGCAGGAATGGGTGTGGCCATAGTGATCAACATGCCTAATGGATGTGATGCAGCATGCAAATGATGCATGATTGACATGTCATGCAGATTTGCCTGTGACATCACAAGCAGTTTACCTGCTTCCTCAAAGTAGTGCACTCTCGGATTTGGTATATTTGTATTTATATATACGGGGGTGCAGGGGGGCTGCCCCCCCCCTGCAAAAAGTGCAAGAAAAAAATTATATTTGTGACATACATGGATGTCTTTGCCACAAACATTTATTATGCATGGGGGGGGGGTGCAGGGTGGCTGGTCCCCCTGCAAAAAGCGCAGGGGAAAAAAATAATATTTGTGAGCTACGTGGATAACTGGATGTCTTTGCCAAAAACTCTTGAAGCCAGAGGTTAGAAACATCAGATTCAAATTATGTTATGTTTATTCATTTTAACAATGACATTTGAACAACAATGAGAAAATCAAATAGAACTTAAATAATAGACTGTTAGGCATTAACAGTGTTTAAAAAAATATAAAACAGTTTAGAAAAAGATAAAAAGTACAAAATAATACACTCTGAGGAGTCCCTCGTCTAGAAGATAATTAAAGTAAAAGATTATATTTTGCCAGCAAGGTTAATTTCACTTTTAATTTCTACTGCATGCTGGTAATAACGAATGATTATTCATGCAGACTTTCTCACCATCTTCATGTTTATTCATGTGGGGAGCCTGTTCGGTGATGTTTTTGCGGGCCTTGTCACTGTGCATTGGGGGGGTGGTACTGTTGTAAAACAGTGCTGGTTATGCAAGGGGTGTGCTCATATTTTATCCAGAATAATGCTATGCTGTAAATTTGTTTTGCTGTTGATATGCTCAATTAAGGGATGCAAGTTTTTCATGTGAAGTCCTCATACTGCTTATAGGTTGTCATTGAACGTGAATGATTGCTGATTGTAGACTGCTGCTTTAATGTCTGTTTTAAACCTGTACTTTAGTTTAGTTCAGTACTCTTTTAATTCAGCATTACATAGACTGTATCAGGCATTATTCACTCACAAAAGTCACTTTCCAAACTCCCAGTAAAGAAGAAAAGTATCTACTTAGTACATAAAATAGGAATTCATTAGTATATGCATCTTTATTAAACTTGATGAAAAACAAGCTGGCACCTCACTAAATCCTTCAAGGTTAACAGCCCCAGAGAGTTTGCCAAAATGACAGTTTGTTTTAAATTAAGTTTTAAGAGAAACTAATATGTGTTTTTACGGACTCCTAGTTCATGTTCTAATTGTAGAAGCCTCTGTAAGAGACAGCAATGTGAGATTATTCATTGGCCTGTAATGTAACTTGCCATCATAGATCTCTGCTGTGTTATTTATTATTAATTGTTCTCATGTATCTTAGATGTATCATTCATAGCTTGTATCATTATTTACATACTACTGGGTTCTTGTACTGTTATTTTAAGTATTGTGATGTTGCAGAATGAATGCAGATACCAGAACATTGCAAAATTGTGTGTGAATTTTGCTTACAAATATTTGTAGCTCTGTGATTATTACTGAAGAATATTTGTAAGTGCAAACCCTGAGCTAAGCAGCAACTGTAAGTGTACATATTTATTGTGCATGTAAAGCAACCCAAATGGTAATTGCTACTCCAAAGTAAGAAATCTCACTAGAGTGTTGCTGTATTGAACCTGCTAGCACCTGTACATGTTAAGACGTTGTAGGTGTGCTTCTGTACCATGGCCATTTTGTTTAGCATTGCCTGCCATGTATAGGTGACTGCATGCACTTACCAGTAACCTGTTTTATATAAAATGCAAGACTTACTCCTCATGAGCTGAAAAAATGATTATGAATGTCATCACTCTTATAATATTTAATACAGTCAGGACCAAAACCAGAACAGTACGAAGAAGGCACAAATCCTTGTCAGCACACTATACTTTAATTAACAAACAACTCTTCAGTCCACGAAAGGAAAAGATACATAAAACAACTTTAGTCCGCCAGTAAAATCACATTAACGCAATTCGACACACACTGCGTTTTCGTTTCTCACACTTCATCAGATGGAGACAAATGCATACCTAAACACACCCAGTTTATACACAATAAATGAATCAATTAAAAACACTTAATTAAAAAACAGTCCTATCGAACATTTAAAGGGCTAAAATCTATAATGCGTTCAACAAATGAAATAAATACATTATAAAACACATCAAATACTCAATTCTCTAACTTAAAACAATAGTAAATTAATACTTCAATATTTAAAATCAAATTTATTCATTAAAAAATAATACAACACGTTTATCTGGGGCAATGTCAAAACAAATATCTTACTAGCAACATCCGCTATTAAAACTTAATAAATCTGAATAGCACACCAATATAGGAAATCTCAAGCATATAATATAGTATAACATAGAATAAAGTACAATATTTCACATACATATATATATAGGCTAATGTTACTTAAAAAGAACTAAAGCTTTGCTGATCTCAGCTTTAGGACAGCTGCCAATGAAATGGCATCATTAAGCCCTGGGAATTTATTAGCATCCAAAGAAAGTTGCCATAGTAATTCTTTATATTCAATTGAGATTTCCCATGGGCCACCTCTTACATCTTTTTCCACCACTTCCAAAACAAAGAAGCTGAATTTTGCTTCCTGGCAACTTACTTTGTGCCTATATAGAGCATTATTAGTACATTTAATTTTAATCTCATAATAATGCTCATATATTCTGTTTTTTAACTTTCTTTCCGATTTTCCTATATAAAATGCATCACAATGGTCTAAATACACAATCCCAGAGGTATCGCAGTTAGCAAAATGTTTACTCTGAATCAACCTATCCCTACTGGCTATAAAAATAGTATCCTTTGTACAAATATAAGGGCATTGAGAACACCTTCCACATTTGAAGGTTCCTACTTTTCCTTCCCTAACTTTTTTCATATCATATTTACCTTCTAATATAGTCTTTAAACTTTTGCCACTTCTATATGTGCATTTCAAAGGTTCCTCGAAAATACATTTCAGGTCTGAAATCTGACCAAACCTATTCCATTCATCTTCCAGAATCTTCCTTATTCTGGGGGCACTACCATTGTAATCCATTACAAAATTACCTGTACCTTCATAATGGTTCTTATAAAGTTTTATCTCATTCGGATCTATTTTCATACCTATGATAGGTTTAAATTTATCATGTCTTGCTCCCCTGACCTCTCTCTATCATTTTTATGAGGTCTTTGGGGTAGCCTCTATCAATAAACATATTGTACAAAGTATTGCACTCATCATCAAAATCATTCTCCCTTGATGTCATGCGACTTCCTCTCACATATTGTCCCTTTATTATGCCTTTTTTCTGGTGGTAGGGGTGGGCACTATTAAAGGCCAAATATGAATTAGAGAATGTCTCTTTTCTAAAAATCTTTGAATAGAAAGTATCATCCCCTTTGCCTATAGTGATGTCCAAATAATTTAAAAAGTTCCTATCCTTTTTATAAGTAAATTTTAAAAATTCAGTGGATTCTGAAATATAGTTAAAAAATTCTAAGAATTCATTATCTGGACCAACCCATAAAAAACACATGTCGTCCAGAAAGCGCTTGTATAACTTCCAATTGTGGGCATATTTTGAATTAATAATATATTTGTCCTCCCAGGCTGTTAAAATAATATTAACATATATGGGGGCACATCTTGCCCCCATCCCTACACCCTGAATTTGCTTAAAAAATTCCCCTTCATAATGAATAAAATTATTATTTAACACTAAATCCATTAATGTTAAAATAAGATAAAAATCATTATTATTAAAACAACCGTATTTTATTAGAGCTTCTTCAAACCACCTCATCCCTTCATCGTGTGGTGTGGATGAGAACAAGTCCACTATATCGATAGTAATAAAAATAATTTGTTCATCATACATATCTTGTGTTATATTACGCAACAAATCCCATGAAACTTTCACAGTGCTCTGATAGGGCCTTCAATTTTACATCCAGCTATCTTGCCAAAGGTGCAGTTACTGAGCCTTCCAATGCAACTATAGGTCTCAATGGGGGATTTTCCACAGCTTTATGAACTTTTGGTACCCCAAAAATAGTGGGGACCTTGGGTTTTTCGACATGGAGGTACTTAAAACTTTCAACATCAATTGAGCCTTCCAAAAGCAAATCATTTAATACCACATATATTTTCCTATTACCAATATTGATTTCGTTAATGGAGGCTCTTACATATTTATCTGAGTCACCAAGTATTTCTATCATTTTGGCTTCATATAAGATGTTATCCATAATAACAGAACCTCCGCCTTTATCTGGTTTCATAACCCTTACCGTGGTATCGTCCCTTAAGTCCCCTAATAACCTATATTCTTCCTTAGTAAGGTTAAATATAATTCTGTTCTTTGAAAGCTCAGCTCTAAATTTATTATCCATTAGAACTTCAAAGTTTTTTAATTGTGGGTGTATGGGGTGGATTATACATACTCTTTCTTCTTAATACTTCATCATTCTGACTTAAAATATTATCTCCTTGAAATAATAATTCCAAATTTTTCTTCCTTAAGAATAACTTAAGGTCTATAAGCACTTTGCTAATATCAGCCTTCACATTAGGAACAAATTTAAAACCTTTTGATAGTAAAGAAAAATGCACTTCATTTAATTCATATTTACTATAATTATAAATAGTATAACCTTTATATTTATTAATACAGCCTTGTGAAACTATAAAATCTGCATTAATAAAATTACTTGGAATATAATCTCCTATCCAATCCACTGCTGAATTTTTTTGTTATAGTTGCTGTTGTTCTTGTTGCCCCTCCCACCCATATACCCCCCATAATTGTAGTTTTTTTGCTGATAGTTTTTTATTCTCTCCGATCTTCTTAAAGGGGGGTATTCTGTTTGATCATCCAAATCACCTAAATCTTCTCCTCTGTGTGGCATGTGTTCATAATAATCACTCACTCTCCTATCTTTGACAAAGCCATCCTGGTATCTGTTGGAGAGATATCTTGGTTTAGGGTAACTCACTTTATTCTTATATTCTTTAATATCTCTATCTAATTTCTTACTTTTTCTAATATACGCTTTGTTAATATTATTTTCTATCTTATGTAATATCTCATAGTAGTGTCTTTGACCTTCCTCGACAGAAAATAGCAGATCTTCTGTAATTTTCTGATTAATGACTTCAATTTTACTAAATATTATTTTCATTTCCCTTTTGTTTTCTCTTATAATTGCTTTTAATATTTCAAATCCACAATTATCAAATATGTGTAGTAATTCATAATGAAACACACTTCCCTCCTTCACTTTGTTTGGATATTTAAACACTCTCAAGCCCTTAGGGTTCTTGTACTGTTAATAAGTATTGTGATGTTGCAGAATGAATGCAGATACCAGAACATTGCAAAATTGTGTGTGAATTTTGCTTACAAATATTTGTAGCTCTGTGATTATTACTGAAGAATATTTGTAAGTGCAAACCCTGAGCTAAGCAGCAACTGTAAGTGTACATATTTATTGTGCATGTAAAGCAACCCAAATGGTAATTGCTACTCCAAAGTAAGAAATCTCACTAGAGTGTTGCTGAATTGAACCTGCTAGCACCTGTACAGGTTAAGAAGTTGTAGGTGTGCTTCTGTACCATGGCCATTTTGTTTAGCATTGCCTGCCATGTATAGGTGACTGCATGCACTTACCAGTAACCTGTTTTATATAAAATGCAAGACTTACTCCTCATGAGCTGAAAAAATGATTATGAATGTCATCACTCTTATAATATTTAATACAGTCACCTGGAAGCTGCTACTGCTGACACATTTGTAGTAGCTGCTGCATGAAATTTTTTATTTAAAGACTTTTTTTACTTGTGTGACCCTCTGATAATTGACTTCTATTTACTGGCAGCTAAACTAGTTAATATTCCCTTTTCATATGCAGTTATAGAGGAGCTCACTGTGCTCAAGATCATTACCCCCAAATCAAAAGGAAGAGGTAGAAGTAAACTGTACCTCTTGAATTTTTTGTTTTGCACATGGCAATACACCATGTCCCATATGTCTTACTTACACATTGTGCTTTTTCCCTCTGATCTTTTAAAGACAGAAAAAGTGCAGTTGTGGCTTTTTATTGGTATACCTGGAAATGACTTTTATCCACCAACTGCCTGTGTGTCCCTAGTGAATATAGACTCTTACACTGATAAATAGCCAGCCCCTAGCTAGTTAAGTGATGGTAACAGTGCCCAAATAACTGCACTGCAAGCCCAGTAGTGTCACTTGTCAGAATATACATACAGAGAAGTAAATCTTACCTGCTGCATAGTTACGAGGGATCTTAACAAAAAAAAAGCCTGACGTTGAGGCTGTCTAGCAATTTGAACACATTCATATATGTGCAGTTCCAGAGACATGGTTTCAAAACAATGAAAGCACCCCCTCCATTCTGAGTTTAGTGCCTGTTGTGTCTTCAGACCTGCTAACAATTTTGTATGTCTGTGTGCGTGGGGGGTCGATTTTATCAAGGATATCATTACCTCATGATTGATTCCTCAAGACACCAAATTTGAATTTCTGGATGTCCGAATCACCCCAAACAAGATTAATTATAACTTGATAGCTAGCTGTACAATTCTCTGTATGTCCCCTTCTGAGCATGATGACTATCTTAACACCTTAGCTGAAATCCCCATTAAACCCAATACATATATACTGTGGATCTTTTACTATTCATCAATAAACTGACTGCCAATGGTAGGTATTCTTAATGCTTCCCTGACATTATTAATGCTAACTCCCTTACACAGATAGCTACCCATCTTACAATAGGCTGTAATTTTCTTTATTTTATCCTCATAAATCCATGGGCCTAGATAACATATCAGAATGCGTGATTGTCAATAATATATTTGGCCTATCTGAATCGATACTTAACATCTTAAATCTGAGCCTCTCCACTGTTTACATTCCTGAAGACTGGAAAGCAGCCATTCTAATACCATAACAAAAAGGTGGCCCAACTACAGACCTTGGCAACTATACACCTGTTAGTCTCACTAGCCGTATATGTAAAGCTATAGAATATATTATCCTGGCCTTCATTAATGTAAAGAATGAAAATCTCTTAACCCTGGATCTTCCAGCAGTTTGGTTTTATCAAAGGAAGTACCTGTCTCTTTGACCTCATTAATTTCTTTAAGAAGTCACTGAAGCAGTATATAGTGGTTATGTAGTACTTGGAGGATATGTCAGCCTAGCAAGGCCTTTGACACTATTCCTCATGCAGGCATATTTGTCAAGACATCCTTGTAAATCTGAATGTAAATACTTATGTTGTGTGGTCGATAGCTAACTGTCTGCCTGACAGGACTCAATAGTTAGAGTCACTTGTACCACTGATAAATGCAGAAAAGTTACCACTGGTATACCATAGGGCTCATGGGATCTGTTCTGTTTAGGATCTGTTTTGCATACACCTGACCTTTGGCTATTTAAATTTGCAGATGACTGTGAATTGTATCTTTTTATTTGAGCTTGCAATGACTCACAATTATTCCAATAAGGGTTAGTTCATGTGAACAACAGGCGCAAGGATAGTGGCCTCAAATTAAATGTGAAAAAATGCAGTATAGTTAATTTTAGTAAACAAAACATTTCTCCATACCATACCATATAGGTGACACACCCCTCAAGTCAGATACTGTTGTAAGAAATCTAGACATTCTTGTTGATAATTCTTTATCTTTTGGTCATCATTTCTCCTCGGTAGTTTGGAAATTTCCAAAGACATATCCTTTAGTTTCACAGAAGCCTCATTTCCTTATTACTCATATCTTATCAGATCCATTATTGAATGTAATGCCCTTTTGGCATGTATTTGCCAACATATTACTCAACTTGAGAGACATCAGAGATACCTAGCTAAAGAGGTCAGTGTCTCAAAAATCTTTTTCAGGACAGACTGGAAGTCCTGTGTCTGTATTCAGTTTCTTATAGAAACCCCCTACATGGGGGTCTTAGTTTCATAGTTTCATAGTTTCATAGTATAGTACTAGGCTATCTGCCCTAGGGCATTTGTAAGCCTAGCCATAGTGATGTGGCTTTTGCCACCCCATGAAGTGGTACAAAAATGTACAGAATAAAATTAGAATACTGTGCCTCTGTATAGTAGTGACACAATGAAGGTCCCCTTATGTAATAGAATTAGTTTACTGTGCCCCTGTCTAGCAGTGACACAGATGTGACCCCTGGGGTAAACTTACGATCTCCCATCCACTCATCAAGATTTCTCTTGAAGAGAGTCAGTGAGGGACTCTGCCTAATATGAACTGGGATCCTGTTCCAAAGCATGGGAAGCCTCTGGGTTATGAATCTATCCCTCCAGCATGTCCTATTCATACTTGTGCTGAGGTTTAAGTCTTTAGCTCTCGTGGTCCTGGTGGATTTGGATTTTTTGAGGTGGAGCATGTCCATCAGATCCTGATTGGACATGGCCTTGTACGTCAGGCAGAGATCACCTCTGAGCAGGCGGTATGCTACTGAATAGAACTGAAGTTTCTTTAGTCTGGCAGAATAAGACATATGTTGGAGACCCTTGATCCTCTTGGTGAGGTACTTTTGTGGTCTCTCCAGCTGTTGCAAATGCCGGGTGAGGTACATACCAAATGGGGCATTGTACTCAATCATGGGTCTGATGAGGGAGGAGTATAGGGGCACAATGACATCCCTGGATCTGGATGTGAATCCCTTCATGATGAGGTGTGCAAGGTAGAATGTTTTTCTTGCCACTTTGGCAACGTGGGTGTCAAATGAGAGGTCGCTGTCGACTTGGGTCCCTAGGTCTCTGATTACTTTTTCCGTACTCAGTGGGTTGCTGTCTATGTGATAATTTGTGGGTACTTTGTTTATCCCAAAGGGGATGACTATACATTTTTTGGCATTTAGTTTAAGGCCGTGACTTCGGCACCAGTTGTCCATTTCTGTGAGGCCTTTTTGTAGGATGTATGTGTCCGCTGGTGTATCGACTATGGCGCCTAGTTTGCAGTCATCTGCGAACTTTGTCAGCCACAACCCTCCCATGTTTGCTTTAACATCTGAGAAATAAATGCCGAACAAGAGGGGTCCCAGGACAGATCCCTGTGGGACACCACTTGTGACTGGCTTTTAGTCTGACATTGTTCCAGCAATTTTAACTTTATGGGTTCTGTCCTTTAGCCAGTTTGCAACCCATCTGGTGACATAAGGGTTTACGTTTAAGCTGTTGAGCTTATCTATGATGCCTGAGTGGGGTATTGTGTCGAAGGCCTTAGCCAAGTCCAGGTAGGCTGTATGGACTGCTTTGCCCTCATCAATGGCTCTAGTGACTGTTTCGAAAAAGTCAACCCGGTTCAAAAGGCAGGATCTGCCCTTTACAAAGCCGAACTGGGTGGGGTCAAGTATCTGTAGGTCC
The DNA here is from genome assembly GCF_019279795.1 of Protopterus annectens. NCBI lineage: Eukaryota > Metazoa > Chordata > Ceratodontiformes > Protopteridae > Protopterus > Protopterus annectens. Next base: position 1,426,764,215 of record NC_056729.1, read on the forward strand.
CCTATGCTTATGTTTATGAGTTCCATAATGATTCTTTCCATAGCTTTGCAGACCAGGCTGGTTAAGCTTATGGGGCGGTAGTTTCCAGGGTCTGTAGAGGTACCCCCTTTGTGGAGTGGGACCACTGTTGCTTTACGCCAGTGTTCAGGTACATATCCTGAAGTAAGGCTAAGGTTAAATAGCATTTTTATGTGTGGGTTTAGCTCCTCTTGGAGTTCACGTAACACACAACCCGGGATACCGTCAGGTCCCATTGATGCTTTGTTTTTAGCTTTGTTTAGGGCGGTTCTTACTTGGACATCTGAGATGACAGGGAGATTACATTCAGCTGGGGTAAGTATTTCTTCTTTTGGGGGTGAGGGAGGGGAGAAATTTGCACTGAACCTGTCAGCCAGAATGTTGGCAATATCTGTGGGTTCATTGTATTTTTTGTTGTTGTGAACTAACTCTGAGCATATCTGAGGGTTTCCGCCCAGGTTTCTAACATAGCTGAAGAAGGCTTTGTGGTTATCTTTAGTGTCCTTAGCGATTTTTCTCTCAAAGTTGGCTTTGGATATTTTTATGAGAGAACGTAGTTTTCTGCTAATGTTGATCAGAGATGTCTTCCCTTCTTGGGATTTTGCTTTGACGTGCAGTAGCTTCCTTCTTTTGTTATACAATTTGTCTTTGTCTAGCCTTTTTAGTCATAAAAGAGTCAAAACCTTTTGACTTCCTGCGCCTTTGTAAATGGTTCCTCAGATACCTTATTAAAAGATCTAAACCTTCATCAGTAGATACATAAGACATAGTAGTGTGATAATTCATATTCTAGTGTATCCCCCACCTTGGCAACATACTTCCACTACATGTCAAGCAGAGTACCACCTTTGCCACCTTCAAAGTAACCTATAAAATTGGATGGACAGCTTCAAATTCTCTCTTGGTCTATCTTGTATTTCCTCCTTGAGACTGAAAAGAACTTTTGAATATGGGTTATTAGCTTGTAATGGTCTGCAGACTTTTTGCGTCGTACTTGCCTATGAACCTGAGTCTCAATTTCTTTAAAATAATTCTTCTGTATACAGACAGGGCTAATAACAGAGAAGGATATGTAGTCAACTGCCCCAGAACTTAGCTACAGTTTTTTTTTTGTTAAGAGTTTGCTTTCTCTGGAAAACCTCCTACTTTGCTCTTGTTTGGTCTCCACCCCATGACCTATATAATTTCCTTTATACAGTAGGAAACCACACCCACAAACTGTCTAACCATGCCAAACATACTATGTAACAGTCATACAAACCATTGAATCACTCACTGCATAGTTCAATAAGCTAGTCATGCACTTTTCCCATACAACCTATTATTTATAAACAAATCTACCTAAGTGCAACCCTTTACAAATTCAACCATAGCCCAAATCAAAATCCACAATGCTTATTATTACTATTATACCACTATTAACATGCAAGTATATTAAATTGACACCTGTTACTCAGACATTAAGGAAAAAGATCACTGTGTCAGTACATATGAATAACATTAATTCTGCAATATATATTCAGCCCTACAATTTACTAAGAATAGTAGCTAGCAGTGCACTTCCCCTAAAAACAAAACATCAGTACTAAATCGGATTAAAAGCACCAGGACAGTTGCTCAAATTCTTACCCAAATAGATAAAAAATGGATTCTCATTCTGTACATTACTTCATTAAGACTTATATTTATAAGTGACATTAATCCTAATGCAGAACAGTTCTGCATACTTCAGATACAACAAGCTATGGATCCTATACAAAATCCTTATTCCATAAATGCAGTTAATTTGAATACAACAGCTATAAAGATGCAACCCACTCAACAAAGCTCACTTACAAATACAATATCATTTACTACATGTCTCCCAAATGCAAAAAGCATTATGAATAAAACTGACTGCCTCAAAGCTTAAGATTGTAGAAAAATATTCCGATGTGCTAAATATTAGTGCTACAATGCTTAAAGACAACCAGTATACAATAATAAATGTTATGACTTTCACAACAATAGTCCTGGCCAGAAAACTGACAGAGGAGCCATGCAATTTGTAAGGAAAATCTACAAAGCAGGAACTCAGTTGCTTAGTTTGAATACCTTGGGACCTCAGTCAATGAAAGATAACTTAACTGGCTAGTTTTTTAGACAATGTGAAAAATATGTTATATCACAGATTTTTTTTCCTGCTGAAACATAATACAGCATTTGAGGTATTTATTTTGTTTTTGTTTACTGAGTTTGTCTGACTTGGTTTAGTCAAAAAACTTCAGCTTGGGGAGAAAAGCTCTGTCATATTGCTAACATGTGTAAACACATATTCAGTAGTTGCATAAACAGACATGAAGTAGTATCCATTAATACATTAACATTTACACATAGATATGCTAGTTGGATTGCATTCATATGAAATAAAAGCAATTATTACTGTATAAATGATACTTGAGTAGATGCTGATCACTGAGCATTTAAAAGGTACATTAAGGAAGGTGGTCCACACAGCCTACCTGGACCTTGCAAAAGCCTTCGATACAATACCCCACTCGGGCATTATAGATAAGCTCACCAGCTTAAATATAAACCCCTATATCACTAGATGGGTTGCAAACTGGCTCAAGGACAGAACCCACATGGTTAGAATTGCTGGAGCCATGTCAGACTCCAAACCAGTTACAAGTGGCGTCCCACAAGGCTCAGTCCTGGGACCTCTCTTGTTCGGTATATATTTCTCGGAGGTACAGGCTAACACGGAAGGACTGTGGCTGACCAAGTTCGCAGATGACTGCAAACTGGGCGCCATAATCGACTCTCCAGCCGACACAAGCATCCTACAAAAGGGCCTCATAGAAACAGACAACTGGTGCCAGAGCCATGCCCTCAAGCTAAACGCCAAAAAGTGTATAGTCATCCCCTTTGGCAAAAACAAAGTGCCCACAATTTACCACATAGGTGGTAATCCATTAAGTATGAAAGAAGTAATTAGGGACCTGGGGACCCAAGTTGATAGCGATCTCTCATTTGACAACCACGGGGCCAAAGTGGTTAGAAAAACATTTTATATAGCCCACCTAATCATGAAGGGATTCACATCTAGATCAGGGGAGGCCATCATGCCTCTTTACTCATCCCTCATCAGGCCCATAATTGAGTACAATGCCCCTTTTGGGATTTACCTTACCAGACACCTGCAGCAACTGGAAAGACCCCAAACGTACCTCACCAAGAGGATCAAAGGGCTCAAACAGATGCCATATGCTGCCCGGTTAAAGAAACTCCAGCTCTACTCAGTGGCATACCGCCTGCTCAGAGGTGATCTGTGCCTGACGTATAAAGCCATGTCCAACCCGGAATTAATGGACATGCTGCACCTCAGAAAATCCAAATCCCATCGAGCTACGTGCTCGAGAGACTTGAACCTCAGCACTGAAATAAATAGGACATGCTGGAAGGACAGATTCATAACCCAGAGGCTCCCTTCACTCTGGAATAAAATCCCAGTCCAGGTTAGGCAGAGTCCCTCATTGACACTCTTCAAGAGGAATCTTGATGCGTGGATGGGAGATAGTAGGTTTACCCCGGGTATCACTTCTGTGTCTGTGTTAGACAGAGGCACAGATTACTAACCTCAAAAAAGGGTATAGCAAAATTAATTTAAAATGGGTGGCGAAAGCCAAACACACTCTGGCTAGGCTTATAAATGCCCTAGGGCAGATAGCCTAGTATGAACCTATGAACCTATTAGTGGGTTTGTCAAATAGACCACAGATTTTGTGATTAGTGATTAGAAATTAAAACAAATGGAAGTGAGGTAAGGAACTTGGCAGGGCAGAAAATGTGAAAATGTTAATAAGTTAAGAAGAGGAGTATTAACCAGAGTCAGAACCAGTTATATATAGCTATCATAAAGTTTATATTACAAGTATAGAGTTGGGGTGGTGATCAGTGTCACAAAACTATGTATATGTCTTGGAGATGCTAGTAAAACTTTTCAGATATTGGTGAAGATTAGTTGTGGGTCATGGGAATCTGAGTGAAGAGAAATGGTTTGATGATTTGGTGAGCTGAAGATTACAGTGGCAATTATTGTAGAGATATACAGGAGCAGATCCATTAATTTGATAAATGAAGTTTTAGTTGTATTTTAAATGAGTTTACATTATGAATGAATTTCAGTGGTATTGGGAAGAGGTTCCATAGTTTAGCTACACTGAATATAGAGAGAGACACATGCAGTATTACATGATTTTGTTTTAGTGACTAGTGAGCTTAATATTCTATTGGGGAGTAGTGTTGTATTAAGTTCTTAATGGCTGGACAGTTTTCTGTTTTATAGAGAAGTATGTATATTGCAGTTAGCTAGGTGATTTGGTAGTTCTAGCCAGTTTAATTCTCTTGAGTTGTAGGCAGTGTTGTGTTCTTTTGTTATAGCTTACCACATTTTGGCCATTTTATTATAACATTGCTCAAGTATGGCCAGTTGAGAAACTTGAAAGTTAGTAAAGATTGAGGCAGCATAGAGGAGAGATGGTAGTAAGAAGGTAAAGGCCGTATAGCTTATGGGTGTGTCAGTGACATAGGTTTTATTTACTCTGTATAATGTACCTACATTTTGATATTTTTTTTTTAAACCATGTGTGATACATGGTGATCATATTTCAACTGGTCATCTGTGATGACGCACAATGATTTAGTGTGGTTTACTTGTCTTGCCATGGTGTTGATGGCAGAGACAATAGTGAATAGTGTTGTAAACACACATTCAGTAATTGCATTAACATTTACACATAGATTTGCTAATTAAATTGCATTTATATGAAATAAAAGCAACTATTTCTGCATAGTAGATCTTTTGGTAGAGTTGCATTTTGGGATAAAGAACAGTAATTTATTTATTTTAGAGTTTGGACAGTTGTGAGATTTGAAAGTTAATGAAGACTGGGACAGCATATAGGAGAGATGACAGTAAGAAAGTAAAGGCAATATATCTTCTCAGTATGTCAGTGACAAAGGCTTTTACTCTGTATAATATACCTACATTTTGATGAGTTTTCTTAAACTATGTGTGAAACGGTGGTCAGATTTCAACTGGTCATCCCATCCCTGATAACAGACAATACTTTTGTGATGTTTACTTGTTCTGTCATGTATTGTTGACAGAGACAATAGTGAGTAGTGTTGTTTTGCTAGAGTTGTGATTTTGGATAAAGAACAGTAATATATATATATATATATATATATATATATATATATATATTTTTTTTTTAGAGTTTATAAGTAGTTGTGAATTATTTAGCTACGTTTCAATTGATGGGAAGGATTGTTGTGTAAAATCTTGGAGTTTAGAAAGAGTTTTGGCATATCAGATTAAGGCTGAGTCATCAGTGTATTGAAATAGGGTAGCATTTTTATAGCTGTGTAGTGGTAATTGATGAATATTTAGAATAGTACGGGGCCTAGATTAGATCCTTGTGGTACACCAATAGGTTACTAGCAAAAAGGTGGAGAAATATTTTTCCATTTCACTGCTTGTTCTTTGTTTGTGAGGTAGCTATGGATAGCTATGGAACCATTGCAGTTAAGAGTTGGTGAGCCCTAAGGTTGAGAGTTTATGTAAGAGTTTCTGGTGGGAGACAGTATCAAAAGCTTTTGATAAGCTGAAGTCGAAGCCCAGGGAGAAAAGCACCAGAATTATAAAAATCATACATTACAAATAAACATTTCAAGAAAATGAGAGTTCAAAGTCATACATTTCAAATAAACATTTCAAGAAAAGAAGGTGATACAATAACCCAAGATAGAAATGAGATTTGCTACAATAAGAAAACAATTGTACAGAATAAAAAATATGAATTAAATAAGTGTTATACATTGAAAGTATAGGAGAAGTTGACATTTCAACAATGATTGAGGTTATGTACAGGCCAAAAGCTCAATTTTTCTTTATGTATTAGATAATTGAGAAGTTGAGTATGAATATATTTTTCTAATATTTTTTTAATATGGGAGATAAAATGACATTTGGCATATAGTTTAAAAGATCTGTGCTAATTTCACCCTTGTGCAGTGGAATAATGAATGACTTTTTCCATAGTGAGAGAACTTTATATTTAGATATGCATCAGTTTATCAGAATTCAGACAGAATATGCAATAGCTTCATCTGCTATTTTAAGATATTAGCCAGTTAGACTGTCAGAGGCACTTGTTCTAGGTTTTACTTTTTTTGAGATATTTTTTGATGGCATCAGTGGGAACTAGTTGGAAGGAAAAATGGTGAAGGAAGTTATTTGTTTCAGTAGGGACATGAAGAGTGTGATTAGTCTCCTGTTTGGTTAATGACTGTATTTTCTTTATAAAGTGTGTATTGAATTTGTTGTCTGTGTATAATTGGTATGATTTTGTTTCCATGTGTTTGGTGTTTGCTGTGTAGTTTTTCCTGGATTTAATATTTTATTGACTGTCCCAGAATATTTTGGATTATTGGTATATGTGTTTTGAGTGGTCGAGTAATAGGTTTTCTTATCTTTGAGGATACATTGTTAGGTTTCTTAACTGTCTATATGCAAGTAAAGTAGAAGCTGTTTTAATTTTGGTCAGACCTTCTAAACTTTGTTTCTTTGTTTCATGAGTTGTTTAGTTGGTAAAGCTAGCTATGAGCAGGACTGTCTTTGACTCTTTTTAGTCTGAGGGAACTAGTATATTTTGAACACATGGGTTGATTGTTTTTGAACTAAGAGACAACACCCTGTATGGGAAGAGTCTTAACTGACTCACAGTTATGGAGATGTAGTATATTAATAAAACCATCTTTATGAAAAGTAGTAAGTTTTTTTACCGGGCTGTTATGATGTGTTTTGGGACTGTTGCTTTGGTGCATTATGGTGTAGATTGGTAAGTGATCTCTTAGGCTGCCTAACAGAGTTCCATGGGATGATATTTTATTTGGAGAGAGTGTTAGGATCCAGCCAAAGGTTGATTACCTTGCTTTGTTTTTTCTACTTGCTATGGTTATAAGTTGGATGGACTTGTATGAATATATGTTATTGGTTGGATTTTCAAACTGCATGATTTGCCAGTCTAAATCAGCACCCCCCAATATTATTGTTTTATGAGGGATTTTTGAGAAGACACAGCAGGGAGTATCTTCCAGTATTTTAGCATTGTTTTCTGTGTGTGTGTGTATATATATATATATATATATATATATATATATATATATATAAATGTGTGTGTGTATGTGTGTGTATGTTTTTATATATATATATATATATATATATATATATATATATATATATATGGGATCCGTACAGATCCTCGACTGCACTTTCCACCGAGACATTAATCGGCGAGCATACTTAACCGAAATTGCTGTTCACTGAAGCAGCACTTTTGGGTAAGTATGCTTGTTGTGCTGGTCATACTAGGGTGCGGATAAGGGAAAAATTCCCTTTACCTCACTGTAGTGCAGCCTCGGAGTGAGAATATTAAAGTAGGGGTGGTGTGGGGGGTGCTTGCCTTCCTGCATAGCAGTAGATTTAATGTTTTTTTTTAACATACTTTAACGAAAGCGCTTTTTTGGTGAAAGCGCTTTTGTTAAAGTGTGTTCGGTAATTATGGATTTGGACTTTTCAGCTTTCGATCAAAAGTGCTAGATCTATACATATATATATATATATATATATATATATATATATATATATATACACATATATGGGTCAAATTCATATGGTTGACAGACCATTAGATCGACATTCATTTGGTCGACAGCTCATTTGGTCGACAACCACTATTCAAGGCACTTAACAGGGATTTGCTCCCCTCCCCAATGTTGTGCGACCCTGGAGTTGTTATATACAGTTAGGGGGGGGGGGCGAAGCCCTCCACCTATTTTCATTTAAAAGCATGAAAATACAAAAATAACTACACATTTTAAACAAAAATAGGTGGAGGGCTTCACCCCCCCCCCAACTATATATAACAACTCCAGGGTCGCACAATATTGGGGGGGGGTGACTACCTGTTAAGTGCCTTGAATACTGGTTGTCGCCCAAATGAATGTCAATGAAATGGTCTGTCGACCATATGAAGTAGACCCATAGATATATATATATATATATATATATATATATATGCACATGCACACACACACACACACACACACACACACACACACACACACACACACACACAGCTATCTATGATTACATGATTCTAGTTGTCTTGTGAACCTTTAGTTTTACATGGGTAACAGGACATCTGAAGTAGTTAACTTCATTTTATCTGCAACCTGTGGGCATACGGATATGAATCGGATCTGAGCCGGCAACTTTTTTCTAGCATTTGCTCCAAGCTCTGAGCTCCTCCCCTTACCCATAATGCCCTACCATCTCCTATCTTCCCTCAGATCTCGTTTGCCGTGCCAGTAGTGTGCATCGTGGTCTCCTTTGCTCTGAGCTAAAAAGGGATAGTAAGTGGAAACTTTTGTCTATATCTAGTGTGCTTGTGTAGGATTACCCTTCCTCCCCTTCTGTAGTAGCGCGTTGGTCTTTAGTGTAAAAAAAAAAAAAAGTTTTGTTGGTAGTAGTGTAGTTTCAGGCCTGCCCTTCCCCTACTTGTGTGTGTGTGATTTTTTTTTGTGGGAAGGTAGTATCCTTACCTTTGAACACAGGACTATAGCTGATCAGCCAAAGCCTGTATTCAAAAAATGTACAGAGTGTGGCTATAAGCTTTCCCCTGCTGATGGTCACACTCTGTGTGTGATATGTCTAGGAGTAGCACATTTATCCATCCAGTGTGCTATTTGTTCAGGCTTCAACCCCAGGGCCCTTAGGGATCATAAGGCTAAGCTAGTCACCAAAGGCCTTCTCCCAGTTGCCATGCTGGATTCTCCCTTGGCCTTGGTCTCTAGTACACCCCCCCAGACAGGGACTCAACCTCCCTCTTCGTCTGAAGATGGGTCCTCTAAGGACAGATCTGTCAGCGAGGCTGACAAAGATAAAGAGAAAGAAAAGGAAAGACGCAGAGAAGAAAGGGAGAAAACGAAAGACAGGCATCGCAAGAGATCCCCAGACAGGGAGCTCTTTCTCAGCCCTCCATCCAAGTCCAAGAGGCCTGTTTCTCCTCGGCTCTGGTCACCACGTTTCTCACTGGAGCCGTTGGAACTTTTGGACCCGAGGCCCTCCACCCCTCTACGCAGACCAGCCAGATCCGAGTCGGTGGCCTCTTCGAGGTCGACTCGGAGCCTATCGGAAATGGATATGGACAGGATGATGCGGAGATAACTTGAGACCCAAATTCAGATGGGAGTTTTGCCAGGTCCCTCTCCCTCTGGAGGGACGACCTCCATGCCTCTTTTCTGCCCCATCTCTCCTTCTCCGATCCGTGCTTCGGCTTCGGGGCTTTTGGATCCAAGGTTCTTCTGAGCTGGTAGCTCAGCGCTGATGGTTCCTCCAACCTCGACTCCGGCTGTTACCTTGAGTTCCGCGGATGACCTGGTCGGATCCAAGTGACTCTTGGAGCCGCGGACAGGGAGACGGACCCTGGGGAATGGATTCTTCGGCTCCGACCCTTTCAGACCCGCTCCATTCCCTCTGACCTCAGGCTACCCTGTCATCGGCCCCGGTCCCCGCTTTGGATCCGGGAAGGACTTCTCTTTCGGCCTTCGAAGTGGTGGAGAGGGTTCTCTCCCAGGGATTGAGACCCCAGCCCATTCCCTTGGATACCACCCAGGCCCCCCTGGATTTGGTGACGACTCCCTTCATCCTGTCTCAGGGACAGCCCATGCCAGAGGATCCCCAGGTAATTTTCCCCGAGGAAACCCCTGCGGCTCGCGGATCCCCTTCTGAATGTCCCACTGAAGAGGTCCACCACAAGTGCAAAAGGTGGCACCTGGACTCCCCCGAGTCAGTCACCACTGACACTGACTTAGATGAAGGAGAAGATTCCCCCAGGTCACTTCCCAAAGACATCTCCTTCGGAGAAATTATGGAAATCCTCCGCCAGAGGGGAGTTGGTCAGCCCCAAAACCTTCTGGGGATGAGTCAGTGTTCCTGGAGGCCTTTGGCATGGGCCCATCTACTTCCTGGGTGTCCCCACCAGTAGACCCCTTGGTGGACCTCATCACCACGAGGACATGGAAGGAGCCCGACACCATAGATCCCATCCCCAAATGTCCTGACAAGGTCTTATCTCCTCCTTCGGATAGACAACCCTGGTCAAAAGAAGCCCCAGTTGATGCTATGTTGGTCGCAGCGGCCACAAGGAATGAACTAGCACAGGAGAGTTCCTTAGTCCACCCTCCAGACAAGTAGTCCAGGTCGGTGGATAGGTTTGGGAAACGCGTATACTCTTCAGTGACCTTTTCTTTCCATGCGCTGAATTATTTGGCACATGTGATTTGACTTCAGCGAGACCTTGCTTTGGAATTCGCTGAGTCACCCCCAAAGTCTTTATCGCCGCAGGACAAACAGCTGTTTTCGGCAAAAATGTCTACTCTGAAATCGGACTCAAATACATGTATGCGTCTACTTTCCCACGCCACGGAAGGAGCAGCTAGAGCGGCTGGGACCGGCATAGCCATGAGGTGTCATGCCTGGCTCAGATTGTGTCAATTTGCAGACCCTTTCAAGGCGTCGTTTATCAACGCTTCCTACGACGGCTCTTCCCACTTTGGGAAGACAGTACGTGACACACTGGTCCAGAGCGAAAAGGACGGGAAGACTTTTTCTGCCATCGGAGTCCATTTCTCTAACCCTCAGCGGTCCTTCTCTAGGAATCAAAGAGGGCAGAAGAAGATGTGGTTCCAAAAATCTCAGTTTTCCTGGGATTCTCAGGACAGCTATTCCCCCAGAGGCAGAGGGGGACAAGATCGACGCCGACCCAGAGGTAGAAGGGGTCCTAGGAATTTCGGGTCTAGGGAACCCTTTTCTGATAGACCCGGTCAGCAGCCCTGAGGGGTTGCCCAACTGTCCTACTCTGGAGGCAGTCGGGGGACGATTGTCCTTACTCCCAGCGGCATGGGAGTCCATTACGACAGATCGCTGGGTTCTTCTGATAATATCCAGAGGTTACTCTGTTCCTTTCATTGCCCCTCCAAACATTACAAGACACCTCCCGGATGTTCCACCCACTCACAGGGAGGTCGCAGCTCTAGAGGTTGCAAAGCTGCTTATCAAACGAGCCATTGAAAAGGTTCCCCCCGATCAGTCTGGATTAGGCGTCTACTCAAGGTTCTTTTTAGTGCCAAAAAAGACGGGGGACCTCAGGCCCATACTAGACCTGTCCACATTAAACCTGTCGGTAGCAAAACAGAAATTCCGGATGGTCACCCTACAGTCCATTCTACCTTATCTCCGAGAGTGCGATTGGATGTGCTCCTTAGACCTTCAGGATGCTTACTACCACATCAAAATACACAGAAGCTCCAGGAGGTTTCTACCCTTCCAGCTGGGAGCCAGTCACTTTCAGTTCAGGGCCCTACCCTTTGGTCTCACCACAGCCCCCAGGGTGTTCACCAAGGTAATGGCAGTTGTAGCGGCCTACCTGAGGCTTCAGGGTATTCAGATGTTTCCTTACCTGGACGACTGGCTCTTCACTTGTGTCTGGCCCAAGATTATTTCATTCGATTAGCAGTCTCACTGGGAATTACAGTCAATGTTCACAAATCCCATTTGCGACCAGTACAAATTCTAGACTTCATTGGAGCACGGTTAGACACTTTGCAGATAAAGGTATTCCTAACTCCAGACAGGATTCTACATCTCAGGAGCCACATAGCTCAGATAGCGAACTCCCAGTCTTGAAAGACGAGCGAGGTTCTCCAGGCTCTGGGCTTCATGGCTGCTGCCATATCTATTCTCCTGTATGCACGTCTTCACATGCAGGTTCTTCAATGGACTCTGGCGGTCCAGTGGTCCTGGCTAGACCTACCCATGGAATTTCCGATCAAGATCAGCCACGTCTGCAGCACATCTCTTCATTGGTGGTTAACGTCACTGGAGATATCAACAGGATGTCCACTTGCATCAACCCCAGTCCAAACCACAGTGACCACAGACGCCTCCCAACTCGGGTGGGGGGGACACTGTTTGGGAAGGACAGTCCAAGGCACATGGTCCCAAACAGAGACCAATTTGCACATAAATGTTCTGGAGATGAGGGCAGTGCTTTTAGCGTTGAAAGACTTTCACACAGTCCTACCTCTCGGATTAATTGCAATTCAGTCAGACAACATGTCAGTCATCTGGTATATCAACAAGCAGGGGGGGAACCAGATCCTACCCTCTATGTCGCGAGGCCATGAGAGTGTGAGAATGGGTGATTTCCACCGGTCGGTGTCTGATAGCAATACACATCCCGGGGCACTCCAACATTTTAGCGGACAGATTGAGCTGGGCCATTCTGATGTCCTATGAGTGGTCTCTGAAACAGTCAGTAGCGGAGGAGATTTTCCTGGCATGGGGTCAGCCTTCCTGCGATCTCTTCGCTTCTCCTTCCAATGCGAAGTGCAGCGAGTTCTTCGCTCTGATTCCCTCACCTCACTAGAGACGCTCTAGTCCATGCTTGGCCCCCTGGGCTTCTGTATGCTTATCCTCCATTGCAACTCATTCCGAAGTTTCTTCAGAAAGCTTACCGACTTCGGTGCAAAGTGAACCTCATTGTCCCATTCTGGCCTCGTCAGGTTTGGTTCCCATTCCTTTGGTCTCATCTATTAGCTCCCCTGTGGGTTCTGGATCCCTGCCCGGATCTAATTTCCCATCTGTTGGGGACACGGCCACTTGCTCTGGGCAGCCTCAAGCTTACAGCTTGGTTGCTCCAGTTCCGTTAATCGCCAGGACTCCCGGTCTTTCATCCCAGGTCAGATCGATTCTAGTGGCCTCTCTTAAAGATTCTACTAGAAAACTATATTGCAGTAAATGGAAGCGCTTTTCCAGTTGGGCTTCACAGAGAGAAATAGATCCCTTTACAGCTCCTGTTCCAGCGGTGTTGGACTTCCTGTCTAGTATTTTTCAGCAAGGAGCTAGTTCCTCCACAGTGAAAGTACAATTGGCAGCCATTTCCAGTTTTCATGTTGGTGAAGACAACATGGCCTTAGTCTCCTCTAGGCTGTGTAAGGCTTTTCTCAAAGGTACTTTTCTGTACGGTCCCCTGTCAAGGATTCTGTACCTCCTTGGGACCTTACTTTTGCTTTACAGGCATTGGTTGCCCCTCCTTTCGAACCCGCAGCGTCGGTGGACTTAAAATTTTTGTCCTGGAAGACAGCTTTCCTAGTAGCCATCACTTCGGCTAGGAGAGTTTCTGAGCTTCAAGCTTTGTCTGCCATGCCTCCCTATTTGGTCTTCCATAAGGATAGGGTTTCCCTTCGTATCAACCCTTCCTTCTTACCTAAAGTGGCATCTGAAGCAAACATAAACCAGTCCATTAATCTGCCTGTTTTCTTTCCCAACTTTCAAAATAAAGGTGAATACAAACTCCATTGACACTAATAGTTTTTTTTGTTGGGCCTGTCCAATCTGGTAATATTATGGTCTGGCTGCACAATTTCTTCAATTTTGTTTTCCTGGCAGAGCCAGGTTTCTGTTGCAACTAAGGTGTTAATTGCTTTTAAGGCAGACACTCCTAGGTAATAATTCTAAAACAGTGAGGTACTATTTCTCCAAAGAAGTTATAGTGGAAATGTAAGGACTTTCCTTTGTCCACAGGAATTTTGTGGCAGTGAAAGGGCTACGTCATAACTGTATCCAGGCTCTCTGCACACATGAGAAACTTAATGACTTTAAAAAAAGTATGCCTGTATGTTGAAAAACTGTGTGCTGTAAACCTGAAGATTTCTCTTCTTTGATGCTAAAAGAGATTCATGCTAAGTGTAAATTGAAATAGCTGAGGGAGGCAAAAGTGTGGGTTCACAGCAGCCAAAATAGCTTGTGAACAGTGCTGAAGGGTTTCCAACATTAGAAAGTGTTATTACAAAACTAGGTGTTATGGAGAAGGCAACCAAAGCCCTTCAAAAAAAGTGTAGTTGCTCAACATGAAACAAAACCATCAGCAGCAACAACTGAAAAGCACTGCTGTTGTACAGTAGGGTGTTACTGAAACACAAAAAACTCAAGTGTCATACAGTCATGTAATACATCTGAGCCTTAGATGTGAATTGTAATGCCAGCTCTAAGAGTTCTAGAACAAACAATGTCGTAATTCAGAGGGTGATAAATGATCTTGATGCTGTAATGAAGGAAGTAGAAGGGAGCTCCAAATATGACAGGAAAGTAAAAATATGAAAAATATGTTAATCTGTATGGGCTTGAAAGGTCAAACTGCAAAGGCAGCCAGATGGTGTTGTCTCTAAATAGAGCGAATGGTTAGCAAATCTGAAACAAATGGTTTCTGAAAATAGAGATGCAGTACTCAGATGGGAAAACCCATACAACATGAACTGGTGGAACTGGAGAGCACAGTGTTTAGTGTTTAAGAAGGGCAAAAAAGACTAATTGCTGTCAATGAGCAACAGAAAATCTTTCAAGGTTAAACAGATAAAAAGATTGTGACTTTGTCCAGTAGAAAATTTGAACTTTTTGAACAAACTGGAATAAAGAAAGAAATGCAAGGTAAGCATACAAATAAGTGATATCTTTATGTCTTGACAAAAGTGCTGCTACAAGTATAAATCATAAATCAAAGAAGGAAATAAGATGTTACAGTAGCTACAGTCCAAGACAGTCATCAGTCTTGTCTTTATGAAGACGAAGAGTAAGAAATTAAAGAAATATGTATGAGCTGTAGTTATCTACATAAAAGATTTACAAAAGTGGACTTCCAAGATGGCTGCACACTGATCAACAGCATAAGTTCAACTCTGCCATTGTGAAAATTATCAAAAGTATCAAAGTCTTTTTTGATGTAAAACAGGCTAAGGAGGAAATAAAAAAGTTTAAGAAATAGTGAGTCAGCAAGCAGAAGGGGACTCTGCTTCTCATTCTTCTGACAGTGAGTTGCATAGAGAGTCTTTGCCAGTGAAAGCTTTCCCAGTGTTCCAAAGGAAAATGATTGAGAGATAGAAAAAAGCACAGGCGTTAACTACAAGAATCAACAGTACTTTGGAGTTGAACCATAGTCTGGTGTTTGGAGATGAAGATGAACAGAACAAAGACCAGTAGCTCTGAAATTAGGGAATAAATGGAAGACTCTAAAGCATTTTATCAAATTTCTGAAATATGTTTTTGCAAGAAAAAGTGGCTGAGAAACAGTGGACTTTTATTGACTTTGTTAAACTTGTGGGTGGACTATAAAGCATATACCCCACCTCATATCATTAATGTTTAGAAGGACACTTAAAGGGGAAATTAATTTATAAGTAAAACAGTTTTTGTTAGTATTAGTATTTGTATAAAACATTTCTTGATATAAACTGCATGTTTTATATATATATATATATATATATATATATATATATATATATATATATAGTAAAACAGTTTTGTGTAGTGTGTAGTCAAGGTTATTTTAATTGTGGGAAGAGTCTTTTCAGTGAATGTTTTATGTGTTAACAGTATTAAAGTAAACAAGTATTTTTTTAGTTGTAAGACATATAGGATGTGATGCTGTCCCATGTCGCCTTTATTCTTACTAGTTTGGGTTTGGATCCGATTCTCTGATCTGTCTCGGCCTTTATATTCAAGCTTGAGATCCTCTGCCAGCTCGTGGCTAACTCCGTATTCCAGCATGCACCAGAACTGTCCCCAGATCTCGTTTGTCGCTAAACAAGATCGAGCGTTCATCTGCTACCTCTGGCTAAGTACAATCCTTTTGATTAATTTTTGGTCTATAATTCTTAGATAATTTAAATAATTGGATAATTTAGCTTTTATAGCTGTGTGTGTCTACTCATGATTTGATATTTTTTTGCATTTGAGCTGTTTTTGACTTTGGTTGTCGTTTTTTTTTTCGCTGGGCCTTATATTTTCCCTTTCTGGCGTGTGTTAATCTATACTTGCCCTATTAGTGGTACAGTTCATTTAAATTATAGAACTGTCACAGAGCCCATTTTAGTTAGAGGGCTTTAACTCTTGTGTTTCTTGCTCCTTCCCTTCCCGGTTTGTGGCTAAGTGCAGTTGCCATTGTAGTGTTTCGGTTTGTTTAAGTTAGCGAAGTGTAACAGGGCCCGTTTAAGTTAGAGGGCTTAGTCTTTGTTTTTCCCTGTGTGTTCTTTGTTCTCAGTAGCTGGACTCATTTAAGTTAGAGGGTCCAGCTGTAAAAAAAAAACTGTTTTGTTGTGGTTTTACTGTTGTTCTTTCACCTTAGAAATGAACAGTAAGGAATCTAAACCGATGGGTTCTAAAAAGTGTGACAGGTGTAGCAGAAAGATGCCCCTTAGCAATAAACTAGCCTTGGGGCCGTCCATTTCCAGGAGAAGTATTCTATTTGCCACTCATGTAATCATAGAGCCCTCATGGAGAGGAAAAATAAATTGATTCTAAAAGGTCTTCTTAAACCCCCTTTCTCACAGGCACTTGAAGAAGGTCTGATTTCATCTAGATTGGATAAGTCACCTTCTGCTAAATCTGACAAATCTGGAAAAAGACCTTCCTCTTCTTCATCACTGGATCCGGCATACAAAATACCTAGACTGTCCTCCTCGGATTCAAAGTCTGCTGGATCAGACAAGGCTCTATCGGCACCGACACCTTCTTGCTCTGTACCTCAGTGCAGGTTGTGTTTGAGCTTAGGAACCGGTCCCCAACCTTGAAGCCAGTCTTCCCTATTTGGAGATCGCCCGTATTACAGAAGACTAAATCTCAAACTCCCTCGACCCGGTCTTCTAGGAGCCTTTCTGATGATGACGTGGATCGGGTGGTACAGAAGATCTTACAGACACAGGCGCTGGCCAAATTACTATTGGATCCGACCTCCAGGGCTTTAGATCCTATGACATCCACTTCCTCTGCTCCAAGTCCTCCTCCGATCCAACCTCTGCCTTCAGAGTTGGAAGATCCAGAGTTGATATTAGTGGAACTGTCGGATCTGAGACCCACCACTGGTTCCACAGATCCAACCACGGCTCGGACATCCTTGGCTACATCGGAGTTGGAGGAGTCTAGGAGCCGACACTCTCCAGTTGCGTCCAGGGAGGCGAGCCAGATCGGACAGCTGTTGGATCCGACTTTGCCTCTTAGGGCCTCGGCTCAGGTGAGTTTGGCTTCTACCTCAGCCTTGGGTCCATCATCTTTGGTTCCGGGGGGTCCTTCGGCTTATTCGTATCCAGAGTATATCATCAGATCGGGGGGGGGGCTTTTGAGGTAAGGAAGAGGGTGCTTTCTCCACAGACAGGTCCACAGCCCTCTTCGGATATTCCTCCCTTCAGAGCATCAGTGCCTGCCTCTGTACCCCTGCATCCGCAGGGACACAGAGACCCTAGACCTCAGGATGCCCCACAGGGCAACCCCCACTCTTCTGAAACCTCCCCAGAGTACCCTTCTGAGTAGGTCCTTTTGAAGAGACTGTGCAAGAGGAAGCACTTAGATTCCCCAGAGGAGTCCGTCACTTCTGATACTAACCTCAATGAGGCAGAAGGGTCCCCACAGTCACCTCCTGATGATGTCTCCTTTGGAGACATCCTGGAAATGCTAAAGCAGAGGAGTGGGTGGAGGAGTCCATATACCTGAAGGCTTTTGAGTCTCACCCTTTCTAATCATAATAACCAATTGGTTAATGATAGTTATAGAACTATAGGTTGTATAAAAAGATTTATCAAATCTAGGAAATCAAAAATAATGAAGTCATTGTTAGTTACATTAGACTCAAACTTGAGTTTGGAATAGCAATATGGAAACCCTATATAAAAACAAGCATGAATAAAGTGGAAAGAGTACAACGGAAATATACCAAGGATATCCATGGATGTGAAAATTTAAGTTATTATTAAAGACTAAAATATCTGAACTTGTACAGTGTCTCTTACAGATATCTAAGAGGAGATCTTATTCAGGTATATAGGGCATTTAGTGACAGCTACCTCTGGGAATGTTTGGGGTTAACAAAAAGTACTAGAGAATCATCAGACAACCTATGTAGGAGATTGTATAGGAATGAGAAGTGTACTAATTGGTTCTCTGATCGAGTAGCTGATGCATGGAACAGACTACCAAATTACATTAAAGCAAGTACTAGTTTAGAGATTTTTAAGGACAACATGGATACTTATTATGGGAACAAGGGTTTTGGTATATTGGCAATCTAGAAGGGCATTAATGCCTCTGGTTGAAATGTTTGTATGTATGCATATAGGGACAGAGGGAAGAACGTTAATGGAAGACGCTGTCCACGTGGCAGAGGTGGTTCGCAAAACCAGGGTTTCAGAGATTCCTTTTCTGGGAAACCCTATCAGCATTCCTGAACGAAGGCTTGATTACCTTCCTCTGGAGGCAGTTGGGGATCCTTATCCCTGCACCTAAATGCTTTGCTGGAAATCACATCAGATACCTGGGTGCAGAGGATTATATCCAGAGGCTATGTCATTCCCTTTTCTCTTCCCCATCCTTTTTCGAGAAAAATCCCCAATGTTCCACCCAGTCAGAGGGAACCACCAATCCTCAAGTTCCACAGACTGCTAGAAAACAGAGTCATCCAAGAAGTTCCACCAGACCAGTTATAATCCGGAACTTATTCAGGATTCTTCTTAGTGCCAAAAAATATGGGACTGGAAACCGATTTTGGATCTCAGCTTATTGAACAAATCCATTCGACAAACAAAGTTCTGGATGATCATGGTGCAATCCATTCTCCCCTTTCTGGAGAAGGATGACTGGATGTGCTCAGTAGACCTTCAGAATGCATATTACCACATAAAAATCCACAAATGCACTAGGAGGTTCCTCTGCTTCAGGCTGGGAGCCAGTCACTGTCAGTTCAGAGTTCTACCCTTTGGTCTCACCTCAGCCTCCAGGGTGTTCACCAAATTCATGGAAGTAGTAGCAGCTCACTTCATAGGATCATAGGAAGTTACTAGGCTAATGGGCCTAGGGCTCTTACAAGCCTAGCCAAGTTCTACCCTTATTTCCATGATCAGCACCAATTGCCCCTGTCCAAGAAGGACACAGGTGCAACCCCTGGAGTGAATTTACATTTACCCATCCAATTGTCCAGATTGCGTTTGAAGAGGACCAGTGAGTTTCCCTGTTTGACATGAAGTAGTAGTCCATTCCAAAGGTCTGGTAACTTCTGGGAGACAAATCTGTCCCTCTAGCAGGTTCTCTTAATGTCACATTCCAGGTTAAGGTCTTTAGAGCGAGTAACCTGTGTACCATTTGACTTGCAGATATGCAGCATTTCCAATAAAGCAGGGTCAAAGATTGCCTTATATCCAAGGCATAGATCACATCTGAGTAGTCAGTATGAAACAGAATAAAATGACTGATTTCAGATGATCCACATAGGACAGATATTGAAGAACTTGAATTTTCCTTGTGAGGAACCTTTGTGGTCTCTCCAATTAGTGCAGATGCTTGGAAAGGTACATACCAAAAGGGGCATTGTACTCAATTATTGGCCTGATGAGGGAAGAGTACAGGGAGGTTATAACTTCTTTTTTTCTGGATGCAATGCCCTTACTTATGAAATGAGCAATATAGAATGCCCTTCTTACCACTGTGGAGACATGGTGATCAAACATAAGGTTGTTGTCAACCTGTGTGCCCAGGTTTCTCACCACTGAGTGCATACTTAGAGTGTTGTTATTGATGTGATAGCTAGCAGGAATGTCGCACTAACTGAAAGGGATGATAATACTGTATTTTTACATTGAGTTTAAGGTCATGATTTTGGCACCAATTGTTTGTTTGTGTAAGCCCCTCTTTTAGAATGTGAACATCATTTGGAGATTCTATGATCGCTCCCAGTTTCAATCATCAGCAAAGTTTATCAGCCACAGGCCTTTAGTTGTAGTTTGTACTTTGGAGAAATAGATTCGAAACAGTAGAGGTACCAGGACTGATCCATGTGGAACACCACTGGTTACAGATCTGCTGTTGGAGGTGGATTCCCCTATTTTGACTATGTGGGGTATATCAGTGAGTCAGTTAGTGACCCATCTAACAATATAAGGGTTGATACCTAGCTGGGTGAGTTTATCAATGATGCCTGAGTGAGACATAGTGTCAAAAGCCTTGGCTAAGTCTAGATAGGCTGTATGCACAGAGTTCCCCTTGTCCAGGGCCTTGGTGACTGTCTCAAAGAAGTCCAGCAGGTTTAACAGGCATGACCTCCCTTTGACAAATCCAAACTGAATAAGGTCAATTGTTTGTAGAGCATCTATATCTTTGTTGATAAAGTCCATGATGATTTACTGCATGGCCTTGAAGATAAGGCTAGTCAGGCTAATAGGTCTATACTTCCTGGGGTCAGTGGAAGCACCACCTTTGTGTAAGGGAATAACAGGATAACGGTGGCCGTTTTCCATTCAGCAGAGATGAAGCCAGTGCTTAGACTATGACTGAAAAGAGTACCCAGTGGTGTTGCTAATTCTTCTTTGAGCCCATATAGGAAGCAACCTGGGATGTCATTAGGTCCCATAGATACTGTGTTTTTGGCCTTAGAGAGGGTGTTTATGATCTGCTCTTTAGAGATACAAGGTAGAGGACAGGTGGTAGAGATGTCATGAGATACATACGTGTGGTGGGGACAGGAGAGTGAAGTTTTCACAGAACCTGTCAGCTAATAGGTTAGCTGTGTTTACAGGCTCAGTATATGTGGTATCATTAACTACCAGTTCGGCACAAAGCTGGGCCTTTCCTTTTAGGTTACAGATGTAACTAAAGAAGGTCTTATGGTTGTCCTTAGTTGAGGAAGCTAATTTGGAATCATAGTTTGCTTTGAAAGACTTCACAAGAATTCGTATTTGCTTGTTTAAGGCGAGGAGGGAGTGTTTTCAGTTTAGGGCTGTCACCCTCTTACTCTTAGACAACAATTTCTTCCTCTTATTGTAAAGCCTGTTAATGGCAGTTGTCCACCAGGCAGGTTTGCTGTTCATTGCGGGGCTTGTTTTGGTCTTATCAGGTACGGCCGAGTCAATGCAGTTATACAGTTGTTTGTATAAAGCATTGGTGTAGAACTCTGCATAGTTGCCAGTTCTGTTTGAGGGGAGAGGTGCAGTAAAGCCATTTATACCATCCTGTTAGAGGTTATAGTCTGCTTTGGAGAAGTTTTTTTAGTTTAGTTGGGGGGGGTCAGGTGTGATAATTACTTCGAATGAGACTGATATTTGGCCAGATCTCACTAGGGAAGACCTCACAGTGGGGGTGCTACACTAATCCCTCATATTGGTAAGCACCAGATCCAGGATGTTGGCACCCCTTGTGGGGGTGTCAACCAGCTGGTCCAGGGCACTGGAGTTAATGAAGTTGAGGAACCTTTGGGCAAGTGAGTTAGAGCACGAATAATTTACCCAGTCAATGGATGGATAGTTAAAGTCACCCAAATCCATGGTGTTCAGATGTATCTTGATAGACTCAATTAGATCCAAATAAGCAGAGTGGGTGTCCTGATTCATGGAGGGAGTCCTGTAACTGGCAATGACTTGAATATGTGTCCTACCAACAGTTAATTGCACCTGAAGAATCTCCAGATAATTATACTGTTTAACCAATCTGGAGGTGTATTTGTCTTTAATGCATATAATACACCACCTCCTTTAGTTTTCACCCCTTCAGTTTGTGGTCTGAACTTGTGGAAGAGGTGTAATCCAGTATGGCTAGGGTGCTCTCCACAGCCTTGGACCAGGTCTCCATGACTGCACAAATGTCTCTGTCTTCTAAGGTGAGGACTGCTTCCAGTGAGTGCAGTTTCATGTTAAGACTCCTAGCGTTTAGCTCCATAACCTTGAGGCTGTTTTTAGATGGAGTTTTTATGTCAGGAATTTTGCCCTTGAGACACTGCCTAAAAAAGATACTATGAGGGGGTGGGGGCAGAAGCCTTAGCCAATAGCCGAAATCCCAGGGGTGACAGATGAAGAGCATCTATGGCAAAGCATCGAGGTCTGTTGATCATGTCATCCCAAGCTGACAGATACTGTATCCCCATAGAATGACACCAAAAATTAAGCCAATTATTGAAGTCTGTCATTTTCTGATTGTATTGAGGCATCATCCTAGGTGAAGATAAAAATCTGCTTAAGGCTGGAAACTTACCTGCCTGAGACACATAGTCCGAGAGCTCAGTCATGTCTCTCTTCATATAGTCCAGAGAGGTACATCTCAAGTCATTCACACCAACATGGACTATGATGGAGTCATAATAGTTTGCATGCATAGTGCCTTATTATCAATGGCTATATACCCAAGCAGAGCTCCACGTGGTCCTGCAGAGGGGCCCTGGCAACAGAGAACTGAAAGAAGCGACCACTTTCCAGATTTAAGTATTTTTTGGCTTTTTTTATCTGCATTGTCCTCTCTGGCTTTCATTTAACTAGCTATAACTGTTTTTGTGTCTATCTGCTGATTTCTGAAGTATCTGCACTTAAAAGTAGCATTTTGGTCGACTCTGGTCGATTAATACTGTTTTTTTGTTAATTTAACTGCTGAGGCTGCCCACTAAAGTGTGCTAGCCTGTGTAAATCGATTTTACTGTTTGCTTAATTGCATTTCTGTGTGCTTTCCTGAAAAAACAAAAAAACAAAAAAAATACTCCTTGTTTTCCCGCCTTTGCTCGACTAGTTTGGACCAGTATACAGGCTTTGCTGTATTCTGGGCTGTGTGTAGTTCCTGTGTTGGCCATTGCCTTACTTGGATAGAAGGAAGTTTCTGAGCTCACCAGTGGGAGTGGGGAGCCTTGAGCAGCCTATCTGTCCCTGGGGGAAGTGACCTCAGCACTTGAGCTGTAAATTATTGGTTGCTTTGGACCATTTCTAGCTCTTTTCAAGTTCCCTGTATAAAAATCCACCTCAGGGCATTTTTGCGCGGTTGGGCGCATAGCGCAGCAGCGGCTATACAGGTTTAAACTATTTCTGGCTCCGCCAAGTCTGCTCTTCAATTTTTCACTTAGAAAGCTCTACTCAGTCTATTTAGCTGTATATATTAGCACTGTTTTCGGGACTTCTAGTCTTAGCAAGCACTCTTATAATAAAGTAAGCACTCTTATACTAAAGTAAGCACTACAGCCATCCATTACCCCCTGTGAATACCCACTTCCCTTAAAGGCACAGCACTCCTTATAATATTCTAGTATGTCGAGTGGTAGACCACTAGCATCCTCTCTTGTTCAGCTGGTTAACCTGGGAATCTTAAGACAATGTTACAATTGTCTTATGTACACAGACAACCCTCTCCTCCTTCCTACTAACACAAATACTTGTGAGAGATGCAACTATATAGCCAGACTGGAGGCTGAACTCTCTCAACTCAGGACTGGCAAGACCAGACAGGAGGAGAAGGTACCCACACCCGAAGCAAAACCGGTCACACATAAAACCACCACCACTACAAACCAAACACATAAGA
Source organism: Protopterus annectens (assembly GCF_019279795.1). NCBI lineage: Eukaryota > Metazoa > Chordata > Ceratodontiformes > Protopteridae > Protopterus > Protopterus annectens. The sequence goes on from NC_056729.1 coordinate 1,426,787,709, forward strand.
ACACAAAGACATACTCAGAGGCTCTTATAAAAAACTTACCAAAACAACAGAGGCCTCCAAAGCAGACACCCAGAAATACACCCCCACAAAACGTAACACCTACAACACATACCTCAAACAACAGGTGTGTCACACAATCACAGCCCCTAAGGCAAAACACTATGCCAGAGACATTAGTAATAGGTGACTCTATAGTCAGACACACCGACGTTCCACTTACCAGGCTGAATAAGGAGAGGGTAACGGTGAGCTGCCTATCGGGAGCTAGGATACGCCACATTACACACGCACTCAGGTCACTCCAAAGCAAGTACAAGTATGATGCAGTCATTGTCCATGCTGGTGTGAATGACCTGAGATGTACCTCTGGACTACATGAAAAGAGACATTGAGGAGCTCTCCGATTATGTAGCCCAGACTGGTATGACCCTGACCCTGAGCAGCATCCTGCCTTCACCAAGAATGATGCCTCAGTACAAAGACAAAATGATCAATTTTAACAATTGGCTTAATCACTGGTGTCATTCTAGGGGGATCCAATGTCTGTCAGCCTGGGATGACATGCTGGACAAGCAGCGTTGCAAGGGATGGCTTGCACCTGTCACCACTGGGCTTCGGATACTGGCCAAGGCTCTTGCCACCCCATAGTGCCTTTTTAGGCAATGCTCAAAAGACAAATCAACCTCCGTAAAACAAAAATGGAAAAAATTAAGGGTAATGCTGCTCAACGCCAGAAGTCTAAATCTCAAGATGCAGGCACTCGAAGCACTTCTCAGTATGGAGAACATCGATGTCTGTGCAGTAACTGAAACCTGGTTCAAGGCTCCTGAGAGCACTCCAGCGCTACCAGGCTATACCTCATATCATGCTTTTCGGCCTCAAGTTCCAGGCCGAACCACAAAGGGAGGGGGAGTGTCCATTTTCATAAAGGACACCTACACTTCTCGATTGGTGGCTACCCATGAAGCATCAGAAACCATACAAGTTTTACTCACCATAGGCAAAACTGCCATACAACTGGTCGCATGTTATAGAACACCCTCCCAATCCCAGGAATCCCATCAAGCATTCCTGAAAACACTGGAGGATATGAATGTCACACCAAACACCATCATATTGGGTGACTTCAACTACCCCAACATAGACTGGGCCCACTATTCTAGCCCTAACACCCTAGCCCAAAGATTCCTGAAATTCATTAACTCAAATGCTATGGAGCAACTGGTCACTTCTCCTATGAGGAGAGATAATATACTTGACCTGATTATCACAAACATGGGGTCTAAATGCTCCGCACCGGATATAAACCCCTCACTAGTAAGATCTGACCATAAACTGATCACGTTGGATGTACATATCCCACCCCCACCCCAGAACAAAAGACTACAGTGAAAAATTTTTCAAAAGCTGACTTTACACTCCTTAAGTCAGAAATGATATCCTTTAAGCCTACTGGGTTAATGGAAACCACATCCCAAAATGCTGAATCCTACACAACAGCCTTCTACGGACATCTCCAAGAATGCATGGATCAAGCAATCCCAACTAAAACCAAGACCCTCTCCACCAAGGGAAAACACCCGGTTTGGTGGACCCCGGCTATAAACAAACTGTACAACAAAAGAAGGAAGCTACTGCAGGATAAAGCCAAATCCAACAAGGGAAAGGCTTCCCTGATCAGCACAAGTAAAAAACTACGTTCTCTCATAAAAACATGTAAAGCCAACTTTGAGAGAAAGATTGCCAAGGATACCAAAGACAATCACAAGGCCTTCTTCAATTATGTCAGAACCTTGGGAGGAAATTCTCAGATATGCTCTGAGTTGGTACACAACGACAAAAAATTCACTGACCCTACCGACATTGCCAATATTGTGGCAGACAGGTTCAGTGCAAATTTCTCCCCTCCCTCACCCCCTAAAGATGTAGTAATTATCCCTGCTGAATGTAACCTACCTGTCATCTCAGACATACAGGTGAAATCAGCACTCAACAAAGCAAAAAACACAGCATATATGGGACCCGATGGTATCACCGGTTGCGTGTTATGTGAACTTCAAGATGAACTAAACCCGCACCTAAAAACGCTATTCAATCTTAGCCTCACTACAGGATATGTACCTGAACACTGGCGCACAGCAACAGTGGTCCCACTCCACAAAGGGGGAAATTCTACTGACCCTGGTAACTACCGCCCCATAAGTCTGACCAGCCTGGTCTGCAAGGCTATGGAAAGAATCATCATGGAACTCATAAATGGCGATATTGGAGATCTGCAGACCCTTGATCCAAACAGTTCGGTTTTGTAAAAGGCAGATCCTGCCTCTTAAACCTGGTTGACTTCTTCGAGACAGTCACTAGTGCCATCGACGAGGGCAAGGCTGTCCACACTGCCTACTTGGACTTGGCTAAAGCCTTTGACACGATACCACACTCTGGCATCATAGACAAGCTCAGCAGCCTAAATGTAAATCCATATGTCACAATATGGGTAGCAAACTGGCTAAAAAACAGAACCCATAAGGTCAAAATTGCTGGAGCCATGTCAGACTCAAAACCAGTCACGAGTGGTGTCCCACAGGGCTCAGTCTTGGGACCACTCTTATTCGGCATTTACTTCTCGGATGTGAAAGCAAATATGGGAGGATTATGGCTGACAAAGTTTGCAGATGACTGCGAACTGGGTGCCATCGTTGATTCACCTGCTGACACACACATCCTACAGAAAGGTCTCACTGAAACGGACAACTGGTGCCAGAATCATGGCCTCAAACTTAACGCCAAAAAATGTATAGTCATCCCCTTTGGGAAAAACAAAGTACCCACAAATTATCACATAGACAATAACCCACTGAGTATGGAAGAAGTAATCAGAGACCTGGGAACTCAAGTCGATAGTGACCTCTCCTTTGACAACCATGTTGCCAAAGTGGTCAGAAAGACATTCTACCTTGCCCATCTCATCATGAAGGGATTCTCATCCAGATCAAAGGAGGTCATTGTACCTCTATATTCCTCACTTGTCAGGCCCATGATTGAATATAATGCTCCATTTGGGATGTATCTCACCCGGCACATGCAACAACTGGAAAAACCCCAGAAGTACCTCACCAAGAGGATCATGGGTCTCAAACATGCGCCTTATCCAGCTAGATTAAAGAAACTCCAGCTCTATTCAGTAGCATACCGCCTGCTCAGAGGTGATTTGTGCCTAACTTATAGGGCCATGTCCAACCAAGAACTGATGGACATGCTCCATCTCAAAAAATCCAGATCCACCAGAACCACGCGAGCTAAAGATTTCAACCTCTGCACAAATATGAATAAAACATGCTGGAGGGATAGATTCATAACACAGAGGTTACCCGTACTCTGGAACAAAATCCCAGTTCATGTGAGACAGAGCCCTTCATTGGCACTGTTCAAGAAAAATCTCGATGCATGGATGGGAGATCGTAAGTTTACCCCAGGAGTCACCTCAGTGTCACTACTAGACAGAGGTATAGTTTACTAAATAATGGGGTCCCACATGTGTCACTACTAGAGAGGCGCAACTATATAATACGGGGTGGCGTAAGCCACATCATTGTTGGCTAGGCTTGTAAATGCCCCAGGGCAGATAGCCTAGTACACTACTATGAAACTATGAAACTATATGTGCCAGTTCTTGTAGAGGGGAGGGGGCTTTGAAGCTCTGTATGCCTTCCCTCAGGAGGTTGTAATTGACCCTAGCTGGGGGGGGGTCAGGGAAGATGGTGACTTCAAAAGTGACTACTTTGTGGTCGGATCTTACCAGGGATGATGACACTGTAGGGATGCTGCAGTGCTTACTCATGTTAGTTAATAGCAAGTCCAAGATATTTTCACCTCTTGTGGGGGTGTCAGCCAAATCAAGGAACCTCTGGGCATTTGTGTTTTCGCATGAGTATTTTTTCCAGTCTATGGCTGGATTGTTAAAGTCGCCCAGGATCAGGGTAAAGGGTTGAATCTTGATAGATTCAAAGTAGTCCAGATAGGTGGAGTGGGTATCTTGAGTCAGAGTTGGAGGCCTAAAGCTAGCTATGATTTGAATAGGGGTCTTGTCAATTGTTAACTGCACCTGGAGTATTTCCTGTGCATCATACTGTTTGATCAGCCTAGAGGTGTGTATGTCCTTTATATATGTTGCAACTTCACCTCCTTTTGTTTTGCTGTCCATGGTTTAGGGTCAGAATGAATGAATGATAGGATGAGTAACTTGGTATGGCTGGGGTGCTCCGCAGCTTTGAGCTAGGTTTTTGTGACTGCAGAAATGTCAGCTTCTTCCAGGTTTAAGAATGGTTGCAATGAGTGCAGTTTCATGTTTAGACTCCTAGCGTTTAGCAGCATGACCTGTAATTTACGTTTTGATGAAATTTTCATATTGGTAGTTTTGACCTCATGGCATTGCCTAAAAAAGGCACTCTGTGGGGGGGGCAAGAGCCTTTGCCAGGAGCCTGAAGTCTAAGGGAGACATATACAGGCCATCTCTGGCTAAGCATTGAGGCTCGAGAATCATGTCATCCCAGGCTGTCAGGTACTGGCTCCACTTGGAATGACACCAGAAACTAAGGCAATTGTTAAAGTCAATCATTTTCTGTTTGTACTAAGGCATCATTCTGGGTGATGGTAGGATGCTGCTTAAGGCTAGGAACATATCTGCTTGGGACACATACTCAGTGAGCTCGATCGTGTCTCTCTTCATATAGTCTAGGGAGGTATGTCTCAAGACATTCACTCCAACATGGACTATGACAGAGTCATAGCAGTACCTGTTGAGAGACTTGAGTGCATTGGTGATATGGCAGATTCTGGCACCCGACAAACAACTAACCGTGACTTTCTCCTTATCCAGCCTGGTTAGGGGCACATCTGTGTGTCTCACAATAGAGTCTCCTATGACTAATATGTTGGGTTTATGTTTAGGCCTTAGTGGCTGTGAGACACAGATGTGTGGACTATGTGTGGTGTGGTGGGCAGTGGAGTTTGCATGCGTTTATGTCTCGGAGAGGTCTATTTTGTTTGGGTATACTTTTGTTGAGGACCTCCGCATATGTGGGGGGGGTGTTGTGTAGGTGTGCTTGAGGTGCCAGATATACTGCTTTGTTGAGGAGAGAGAGCAATGACACTAGGTGCTTGATGTAATTGCATCTGTCACAAATTATGTTCCTAGGTTGTAGTAGTAGAGGGTCATCCATGTACATGAGCCAGTTGCTACACTGTCTCAGGATGCCCGTATCAACCAGACTGGCAGGAGAAAATGTAGGAAATTGTCCATTCATATTTGTCAGAAACTAAAAGATCTAAGAGGGTAAAAGGAGGAAGGTCTAAGAGTAGTAATACTAGATGATAACACAAGTGCTACTAAGGAAAAACTTGTAGCTGGAGTGCCTCAAAAAGGGTTAAAAACCATGCAGCTGAAGCTCTGGATGCAGTGACCTGTATCTAGACTATGCTACTCAGTTTTAAGGTTAAGAACTCAGTAAGAAAAAATGGTACTTACATATTATCGCAACCAGATTTTCATGGTAATACTGGTTGCTTCCTGATTTTGAAATCTGATGTTAATGTTTTAAAAATGTCATACAATGTGTTTTCTTTCACAATTAACAGTCTTTTATGCAGGGTTATCAATAAAAATGAAAAACTTAGTGATGCTTTTTATGTATGCACTTAACAGGCAGCATGTCACGTGAAACCCAGCTTGCCCAGCAAAAAGCCTGCTCTGAAGCAGTACTGAATGCAGTTTGTGAGAACTTTCCCCCACGTAAAAAGACAAAACCAGTGAGTTAGCAATCCATATCTTTTCAACCCTAACACATTCAAGAAACACTGAAGTACAATCTCAGTTTGTCCGAGGATGCCACCATCAACAACACAAAACCAACCCACTGCTGGCAACTTCTCAGTTCAAAAACGACCCCATAATCATCTGTCAACATCATCCGCCTTCAGTTTTGTAAGGCATTAGTTACTGCAAATTTGTCTTATAAAAGTCTCCTTTCAAGTCTGTTTACAAAGTTTTACAAATAAGGTGTTTACCAAAAGCATTTCCATGTGTGTGTTCTTCTTCTTAGCATTCCTTCCTTACAGTGAAAGTATTCCTTTCGTCAGTAACACAGCAGCCCTGACAATTGAAGCGTGCATGTGTAATGCATGCAAAACAGGAAGAAGAACTACACATTTGTTTCTCATCCTGAATGTAAGCCAAGCTTATTTTTCATTAGTTGTTGTATCCTTCGGCTTAAGGACATCAAATAACACCCTAGGGTGTTTTCCGCACTCGATTTCATTCCAGCATGTGAATTTCGCAACCGCAAAAATCTGGTTGCAATAATATGCAAGTACCCAAAAGACACAGTGAAGCACAGATTAATCACTTATAGTCAAAAGAATAGAACTCGCAGTATGGAAAATACAGTTAAACAGCAACAAAATGCAGCAAAATGCAGTTAAACAATAATGAATTGCAGTAGACAGCTATGAAATATAGTTAATCAGTAGATTGCTTTGAAACAGTAGCTCACAATCACAACAGTAACAGGCAGCACAAATAAAGCAGTGATTCAGTAGAATACTGTCATCAATTTAGTGAGGCTACCAACAAGCAGTAATAAATACAGCAAACATAAATGAAGTAGAAAGAGGTACATTTGTTTAGTAGAAAATGAAGAGACAGAAGATAATGAGATAATTCAATGTTCAGAAGCTAAAGGGGTGGGCCTTTACTAAGTTTTCACTATAAATAGTAGAATGAGCTGATGTAATGTGACTGGGAGGAGTGTCCAATATCAACTTTATACTAGAGGCGGGCAACTCAAAGCCACAAAAAAAAAAAAAAACACTTATCTCTTTCCAATATCACAGCAGAGTAAATAGCAGAAGGTCTATGTCACTGCAGCTTTGAACAGCTTGTGCAAACAAGTACAGCTGGTTTAAAACACTGGCTATTAAAAGCAGAGAAACAGTAACTAGCCCAGTTATCCAATCAAAATAACAGTGTTTCAGGAATGCTTCTAGCTAGATCAAATCAGACTGATTCTTTCTGCCACAAAGAAAATAGCTAGGCCTCTCTAGACAAAATATTTCACTACAAGCACCAAAGGTCACAAAGTTAACAGATATTCAGCTCTAATAGACAACCAAAAGGAGACTAAAAACAGTTGCACATATTACAAAGATATACAATAAAACAGAAGTGCAGAAAACAGTTGAAAATAACCACTTATTTTTTTCAAGTATCACAGCAGAGCAAATGGCAGAAGGCCTATCACACTGCAGCTTTGAACAGCGTGAGCAAACAAGTACAACTGGTTTAAATCACTGGCTATTAAAGGCAGAGAAACAGAAACCAGCCCAATTATCCAATCAAAATAACAGTGTTGCAGGAATGCTTCTAGCTAGATCAAACCAGACTGATTCTTTCTGCCACAAAGAAAACAGCTAGGCCTCTGTAGACAAAAGATTTCACTACAAGCTCCAAAGGTCACAAAGAGTAACAGATATTCAGCTCTAACAGACAACAAAAAGGAGACTAAAAAACAGTTGCACAGATTACATAGATATACAGTAAAACAGGAGTGTAAAAAAAAGTTGAAAATAAGCAGACTTGAGTGCATGTGTGATAATGCAGTTCCTGGTATGTGACAGACAGCTGACCGTGACCTTCTTCTTATCCAGCCTGGTGAGAGGGATATCTATGTGTCTCACGATGGAATCACCTGTGACTAATATGTTTGGTTTTGTGTTTTGCCTTAAGGGTTTCACTGTTGAGACACTGGTGTGTGAGCTATTATGTGTATTGTGTTCTGCAGAGGGAGTATTATGTATACTGTGCTTCTGTTTGTGTTTGGGACGTCTCTGGTGTTCAGGTATGTTTCTGGTGAGGACCTCCGCATATGTAGGTATGTGTGATGTGGGTTTGGATGGAGTAGGAGGTGAGGAGTGCATACTGATAACCCACTCATTATCATATGTACTGACTGGTGTGTGAGAGACATGGATTCAAGGTTGTTAATATAGTTGCATTTCTCACGTGTTGAGTTTGTGTGGGCTAGGAACAGAGGGTTGTTGGTGAACATGAGGCAGTTGCTACACTGCCTCAGGATGCCCATGTCAACCAAGCTGGCTGGAGAAACTGTGGGAAATTCTCCATCCATAGTGTTGGGTAAATTTGTATAGTCTGGAAAAGAGGTCGCACTTAGGAATGGCTAGTGTGTGAGAGTTGTATGGGTATCTCTAAGGCTAGGCTTAGTGTTCTACCTGACAGTAGAGCAGGGCCATGAAAAATCACTGGAGGACCACAAGCAAAGTTCTAAGGGAAAATTTAACAAGCAAAACGTTTGCATCTATGAGACTGCAAGGATTCAGGGTGTTTCCATATTTGGACAATGGGCTGATTACCACTCTCACCAGGAATCTGTTGATTATAGCAAGAGATTGTGTGCTACAGACTTGTTCCAATCTAGGAATTACAGTGAATTATGAAAAATCTCAACTGACTTCAACTCAAAGTTTAGAGTTCTTAGGAGCAAAACTAAATATGAGAACGTTTGTATCCTCCCTTGCACCAGTGAGGTTACAAAAAATCAGGGAATACGTTCGAAAGATAAAATACAACAAGAAAGTACTGGCCCATCTAGTTTTACAAGCCCTGGGTTCTATTTCAGCGGCAATAAATCTAGTTTCCTTGGCAAGATTTCATATGCGAATACTTCAGTGGCTGCTTGCAGCTCAGTGTTCAATACTTCAGCCAATGTCGGATCAGATTTTAATTAGCAGTCTTTGCAGGAAAGATCTAGCTTGGTGGATACACTCAGAGGACATTCTTCTTGGTCAGTCCTGTGTCTCATAAAAGCCTAGGACCGTAGTAGCTAAGGACCCCTCCCAGGTGTGTGGGGGGGTACTTGGTCTTCCATCAAGGCCAGTTTTGCATATCAACATCCTAGAAATGAGAGCAGTGCTTTTACCATTGCAAGCCTTCCAAACTGTTCTTCCTCTGGAGACTATTGTGATCCAAACAGACAACATGTCTGTAGTTTGGTACATCAACAAACAAGGGGGAACAAAATCTTACTCTCTATAATGAGAAGCACTCAGAGTGTGCAGTGGGCGATTTCTTCCAACCAATTTCTGATAACAACGCATATTCCAGGTAGATCCAATGTGATAGCAGACAAACTGAGCAGGTCTGTTCTTCTAACTCATGAGTGGTCCCTTAATCCAAGAGTGGCAGAAATGATTCTCCACCAATGGGGGCAGCCTTGCTGCAACCTCTTCGCCTCACCCCTGAACAAGTGCAGCAACTACTTCTCCCTAATCCCCCCACTAGGGGAGTCACCCAGGGATCTTCTTTTACACACTTACCCCCCCCAGACTTCTCTACGTATTTCCCCATTTCCCTTAATTCCAAAGTTCCTTCAGAGAGCTCTAAGTTTGAAGAGCAGAGTCATCTTCATTGCCCCTTATTGGCCACAACAAATAAGGTTGCTCTTTCTCTGGCCTTACCTGTTAAGAGCACCTTGTACTCTGGATCCAACTCCAAACCTCCTGTCTCACCCAGAGAACTTGATTCACCCAAACCTTCAGAACCTCAGGCTGACAGCATGGTTTCTCCAACTCCGTTAATTGCTGGGCAAGTTAACCTTCCCAGTCCTGTACATAGCCTCTCATAAACCATCCACCTGTAAATTCTGCATGAGTAAATTGAAGAGATTTACCTTTTAGCCCTATGAAAGGAATATACACCCCCTTTCAGCACCCATCGAAAAGATTTTAGAATTCTTAGCCTCTCTTTTTGATGCAGGAGCCTCTCCTTCTACTATTAAAATTCATCTGGCAGCAATTTCAAACTTTCATAATGGTCTTGGAGATAATTCCCTGTCTTCTCATAAGTTATGCAAAGCATTTTTAAAAGGAACTCTTTTGTTGAAAGCCCCTTTTAAAGATTGTATTCCTCCCTGGGATCCCACTCTAGTATTATAGTCCATTGTTCAATCTCCCTTTGAACCTTCTGCTGAATGTGACCTTAAATACTTATCTTGGAAAACATTATTCCATGTAGCAATAACATCTGCCAGAAAGATTTCAGGATTACAAGTTTTATCTTGCAAGCCTCCATATTTGATTTTTCATAAAGACAGAGTTGCCTTAAGGACGAATCCCTCATGTCTTCCTAAGGTGGTATCAGACACTAATATTAATCAGACTATTAATCTTCCAGCATTTTTTCTCAGTTTTTCTAATAATGGAGAATACACCCTTCATTACCTGGATGTTTACAGACAGTTACATTTTTACCTACAGAGTACAAAAGATTTTAAAAAATCAGACCAATTGTTTGTATCCTTTTCAATTAGCAAAACTGGCAAATCAGTCAGCAAAGTAACTATAGCCAGATGGCTAAAAGACTGTGCAGCCTTTATTTATGACAAAAATATTGATTTGCCTACAATGGTAAAGTCTCACTCTACAAGATCTATGGCTACATCAGTAGTTTTTCAATCTTGAGCTTGTATGGATGACATTTGTGCATCAACTACTTGGGCTTTCCCTCATACCTTTATTAATCATTACAAATCGGATGTGGTCTCCAGAGGAAGAGCATCCTTTGGTTCAGTGGTGCTAAGGAATGTCCTTCCTTGAGTCCGCCCAAGATCTAAGGTAGCTGGGGGCTCTGTCCAATTGGTCAAGGATAAAAATGAAGATTGACAACTTCTGATAAAGAAGTTATGTACTCACCATAACATTCCATCTGAGTTGCCCATCCTCATTTATCCTTGACTTCCCTCCCTCCTTCCCCTGGCCTTGCTAAAGTCCTTTGGTGGAACGGATAAGGCACATGCCTCATGTTTGGTTGCATTTATACAGCAGATATGGTTTTCATCAGGCCTTCTGTCCTTATGTCTGTTTAGCTTTAATCTGCAAACTTGATCTGAGGTAACTAGGAGAGATGCTTTATGGGTAGGGTTGAAGTTCAAGAGTTTTTGGCCTGCGCAAGCTGTGGAAGCGGCCAAGATGGTTCCGATGCTCAGAACTGAACCCATTGGTCAAAGATAAATGAAGATGAACAACTTCCATGGAACGTTAGGGTGAGCACATAACTTCTTTTTTCAGTTAGTATGTAGGCTTTAAAACTAAGACAAAATGATGAAAGGTATGACAATGCTAAGCTTCTTACAGTTGCAAAGATATTCGCTTGTTTTCCACTGGCAAATGTTCAGTGGAATTGAGATATCTGCAGCTGAGGGCAGCTATGCATTCTTTTCTGAGTGAAATTTACAAACACTCATTGCTGAGTACATTTCCATGCAGACTAGCAGTCTGTAGGTGTAAGATGTTAATCTTGAGAATTCTGGGTATTTTTTTCCTAAGGGAAATGCAAAATTTAAAAGTATAATGGCAAACATTTCGGTGAAAAAAATTAAGTTTGAAATTATGGGAAATGAATAAGAGGTACCTCTCTAGCAGCCTTAATACTTTGGTGCAGTTAATAGAACAGTGTACAACTTAGTGTTATTTAAAGATAGCCAGTGCTCTTTATCTTAGAGCTAAATGTTAATGTTTTCTGAAAACATACAAGCTGTTTTCTTCATATCTGGGAAGGGAAGAGAGGTAAGAAAAGAACAGACAGCAGTCAATGTAAGTTGGAGTACAGGCTATAGCATGCACTTTAGCATGGGTAACTTTAATTTTAGGTTAAAGAATGCCTGTAGTTGCAGCCCTCATTTTAGGGCAATTATTCCCTTCTGGACAGTTAAACTTCATGTTTGGAAGATGTACATAGTTTTGTGCATTTGTTCCAATTTAATAGGGTATAGGGGTGTTTTGCGTTTATTTATTTATTTGTTTTGTTTGAGGGTTTTCATTAAAACAAAAAGTCTTGAAAAATGTAACTTACTTTCAAATGGATATGAGAAGAAACAAGTTTACAAAAGATTAGCCTGCCAAACATTAGTATATGCATGCAACATAAAATCTAGAAATACATTCAAAAAACTGTCATGTATAAAAGGTCCAAGTCTGTGTCTTCTGTTTCTGAAGCCTCCCCGTCCTGTAAAACAATCCTCAGACAAATATAGTGGCGAGAAGAGTGACAAGCCCAGGGAATAGTGCAAGGAGGCAATCTCTTCTCCTTTTTGATAGTCTTTGGCTTCAGCCTCTAAAAAAATAAAGATCATCAGATACTACTGTGCATTGGATCTGACACCTCTAAGATCCAGGACCCCTTCCTTAATGAAGCCAAAATAACCACTGGGGCCAGTCTCTCCCAAGTTGCATTTCCCCCTTTCTTCATGAGAGACAAGTGCAAAGATCATCCAGACCTCAATCTGTGTCTTCCTCTCTGAGGTCTGTTAGGTCTACCAGAAGCCTGACAGAATCAGATGTGGATTGAATGATGAGAAAGTCCCTCAGGAGTGAAATTCAGCTGGGGGTTCTTCTGGCTTCATTTTCCATTGGACCTGTGAGCTTTGGCCCTGTAATCCCATCCATAGTTGCTCTAACCCCAGTCTGCCTTCCATCTTCATGGACACTGGATTCAAGATTTCCACAAGAGTTGCCCTTGTCAGATTCGAAGATGTGGTTATTTTCCACTCTGGCAACTTCTCTGTTTCCACCAGTTCTGAGCAGAAGCTTCATCACTGGTTTTACTTACAGTAGATTGACTCCAAAATTGTCATAGCCATCCCTTCCTCTTGGAGCTTTGGCATTGGACAGCTGAGCACTGGTGTCAGTCTTGGAGCAGAGTCAAGCTGGCTCCTCACCCATCCAGGTGTGTTTTGGGATTCTCCCTCAGCTTCTACTTTTGAGGCAGTCAAGAGAGCTCTCTTCAGTGCCAGTGAATGGACTTGTCTTACTCTCTCAGTTCTGCCCACCCCACATCTGAGAGCTCTGGGTCCTGATCCTATGTAATCTATCCCATCAGGATAGGTGGTTCCTATGAGCCTTGAGACCTTCCACATATAGGACACCCAACTGTCTTCTGAGTCCTCTCTGGAACTTCCCCACTGATGTTCCTCAGAAACATTCATGTAAGAGGAGGCACATTGACTCCCTCTAGGATTCTCTGACTGAAAACCCAGATTTTAATGAAGGGGTGGGATCTCTCAGATCACCACTTGTGGATGTCTCATTCAGGGAGATTCTCTGATGCTTGAGAATGAAAGGAGGTTGGTCTTCTGAAGCTGCCTACCAGGAGGAGGAGGAGTTGGTGTTTTTTGATGCTTTTGAATCCGACTCAGCTACTTCTTAGGTGTTCCAACCACCGAAGAGATGTTGGACTTGATCTCTTGGCAGCCATGGAAAGAACCAGATATGATGGAACCAATACTGATAAATATCGTTGCTGCAAAAGACTGACAGTACTGGAGCAAGTGCCTGGTGGTGAGCACCATTGTAGTGGTGGCATCCACCTAAAAGGAGCGCACAGAGGAGAGCTCATTTGTCCATTCCCTTAAATGAGAGTCTAGGGTTTTGGATAGGTTTGGGAAGTGAGTTCATGCTTCAGCTACCTTTGCATTAAGGTTGTTGAACTATTTGGTACATATTACAAGGTTTTAGTGAGATTTGCCAATGCAGCTCACCAAATCTCTCTCTCTCTCTCTCTCTCTCTCTCTCTCTCTCTCTCAGTCTGTCTCTGGGCCCATGTCTGCAGAGGACAAGAAAAGCATGGACTTTCAGCTCTCTATCCAGTGCCTCTATTCATCTGATATCCAGCACGTCCTAGGGCAGAGAAACAGCTGCAGGAACAGGCATTATAGTAAGGAGACATGCTTTGATGTGCTTTTGTGACTTTGTGGAGCCCTTCAGGATGTCCTTTGTAAATGTTCGTTATGATGGTTCTACCCTTTTCAGACCCAAGTGTGAAGGCTGCCAGCACTGCTAGATAGAATTTTGTAAATAATTCTATGTCATTTGTGAATAGTAATATGATTTGTATGCTTGCCTTACAAATATAAGAAAACTATATGTTCTGTACTGAGCTTCAAGATTGTAACCACAGTGCACCCTGCTGGAAAAAAGCAGAAATGTATATAAACTATATGCCTATGCAAATGTATGTGTTGATGGTAAAGGCTGGAAAATACAGAGTTAACTTGCAAATTCAAAGAAAATAAGTGGAACTTGTTAATGACTCTGTTATCTCTGTTTCAGCTCAAAGCAGACACCGTGTCTAGAGTTGTAGGCTTTCCTATTGTCTGGAAACAGATATAGTTACAGGTTTCCAAGGTAATTGTTTTACGACTTTCAATTTCAGGCAAGCTTCTAAGAGATAAGTGTCAGTTTCTAAGAGATAAGTATTTTTCAGAGAGAGAAACATGTTCAATTCTGTTGGTATTTGTTTAGCCTGGGAACTAGATGCAGATGTCAAATAGTGATGTCATCTAGCTAACCCAGCAGTAATGTGTATTATTAATTTAAGAACTATCTCATAAAGAAAGTCTGTGCATTTTATATCTTGTTCTGGTCTTGTAAACATCTCTTCAGCACTTCTCGTCTGTATTTGCCTTGCTCTGTAAGTAAGTTATTTAGGGCACATTACCTCTTAGAGATAGATGGGAATATAGCAAGAGTAGTCTAGATGTTTTCTATATTTATGTGAGACTGTTCTGCAATGTTTTAAAACATTTCCTGTGATTCTGAACTCTGTCACTGTGTTGAGCTAATGAGTATTGTCTTGTGCTTTTATTTATTATTAAATATATTTAAACCCATTCATTGTGGCTGGTTTTGTATAGAGATATTTAAGCTCTTAAAGTACTTGCATGTATTTGGTAACACTGTACAGGCCACTCTGGAATAGCATTAAAAGTTCTGGCCACACTTATGATTTGGATAACAGTAACATTACACAGTAGAATTGGACACCCTTTGGTAAGGGCCTTTATAGTAGCTGATAAGGGTGGTTGGTGGCAGGTGGTATTACCATATAGTCTGGGCAGAAGGAGGCATAGCTGGAGAACCTGTGCCAGCCTTCCCCGGGGTGTCTGTGTGCTTGTATAAAATCAAATCTCAAAGTGTGCCTGTGTGTGTGTGTGTGTGTGTGTGTGTGTGTGTGTGTGTGTGTGTGTGTGTGTGTGTGTGTGTGTGTGTCAGCTACTTGGGCAGAGACACGAAGCACTGGTTGGACAGAGAGGGTGCTGGAGGTTTTGGCTTGACCACTTGGCTGGGATCTTAATCCTATAGCTGTGCCAGTGGAGAGTCTTACTGAGGATCTGGAGAGAGAGGGAAAAACCAGCTCCAGATTAGCTGTGATCTCTGTGTGCTCTTAAGGGAAATTGTACTTTACTGTTTGTGTACTTGTCTTCCTCCCAATGTGCACGTCCCTCAGTGGTGTCAGTGGTGAGGATCGAGGCTCCTTGATTACTGGGCCAGTGCAGGGGTATCACATATTAATTGTTTGGCAGTGGTGTGATAGCCACATTGCATATTAATTGGTTGATAGTGGTGAGATAGCCACATCACATATTAATTGGCTTGTAGTGGTGTGGATATTGAATTCCTGTAGCTTGTGTACAGTGATCACTGAAGGTGTTTGTACTCTAAATCATCCACGCAGTGAACATTCAGAGTTCATATCACAATTGTTTGATTTCTTTTGTTAGTTTAGTTAGTCAGGGAGAGCAGGCAAGCATGTAAGCAGAGGAGTATGGCAAGCTGACAAGGAGCCATTTGGCTGAAATGTGCCAGGCTAAAGGACTGGTGCATGGAAACCTGACTAAAGCAGACCTGATTGCAGCTTTAGTCACAGCTGCATCAGAGAAAAGCAACCAGAAGGATGATCAGACTGGCCGTGGAGATGTACAACTCTCAGGAAATGGACAGCTCAACCTTTCCACAGAGGACTTAAAAATCCATCTGGAGCTAAAGAGACTTGAGTTGGAGGCCAAGTGTGGAAATGGTTGCAGCAGAGAGACTGAGATATCTGGAAACTGAGGAGAATGAGAGGCAGAAGCAATGTGAAAAGGAGATGTTGACTCTTCGCCAGAGTCATGGAGGTAATGGGGAAGGGAGTAACTGAACCACAGAAGCAACAAAGGTCAGTAAATTTCTTTCAATATTTACAGAGGGGGGATAAGTTTGATAGTTTCATTCATTTGTTTGAGAGGGTATGTAAACAGTACAATGCTGACCAAGGGTTCTGGGTATGGTTCTTGACCCCCCCTTACTCCATGGTAAAGCTGTAAGTGTTCTATCTAAAATGTCTGATAATGACTTTTTAAATTATAATGTTGTAAAGAATTGTTTGCTAGGAATTTTTAAGCTAACACCTGAAGCTTATAGGAAAAAGTTTCGTGAGCATATGCGCAAGGCAGATGAAAGTGTGTGTGAATATGTTGCTGAACTAAGTACTTATTTTCATAGGTGGGTGAGTGGATGTCAGGTCAAAACTCTTGAAGGGCAGGCAGACCTTTTGGTGAGAGAACAAGCCCTTAGCACTTTACCTGAGGACATGAGGATCTGGTTAGCTGATAGACAATGGCTTACTGTAAATGAGTTGGGGAAGAAGGAAGACCTATACCTAGCAAGCAGGGCATCCCTGCACAGGAAAGGGGCACCCAGTGCTGCTTATGGGTCTAAGGGAACCCATGATGGGCAGCCCAGACTGCCCCAACAGAATCTGCCATTAGCAGGGAAAGCCACCGGTACAGGTACATATCCAGGACCTAGGGTTAAATGTTTTAAATGCAACCAGTGAAGCCATGTAGTATATATATATCCACAGAGGTAAGGTGGGGAACAAAAGGTGAGAGAACCAGTAAGTGGGAATAACAAAATGCCAACAGTAGGTTGTCTTGAGACAACAAGGGTACCAAACTACAATCCTGCATATGTCCTGATAGGGAAGGAGTTTGATAATGCAGTACCATGTGTTCATACAGTTACATGCAGTCAGGCCTGGCAATATGCATGTGGGTGTGGTAGCCTGGGGGAGACCCAGACAGACCGCACACTTGCAGCCAGGACTGGTGAGGTGGTTACTTCAGGGAGGGAGCTGCCCTGTAGCAGTGAGACTGAAGGTAAGCCACAGCTGCTTGTGGGTACTGATATTCCCTTGGACAGAGTGACTGCAAGGGCAGAGGTGAGTAGTAGTACCCAGGATGACAGTGAGACATCACTGTCAGAAGAGACCAGACTTCTGTGGTAGGGGAGCTGGGAAGGGTTACAAAGAGACACTTGAGACAGGCTCAGCTCTCAGACCCTACATTACAAGGCCTGAGTGAGAGAGATAGCTAGTGAGGCACCTGATTCTCAAGGGAAGGGGAAATCTGTATACTGGGACAAAGTATTACTCTATAGAGAGTGAACCCCTGAGGGAGGGATAGAGGGTGAGAGAATACAGCAGTTGGTAGTGCCTAGAGCCTACCGTCTGGCACTTGTAAACATAGCCCATGATATTCCCTTTGCAGATCAGTATGGGCATAAAACATACAAAGAGGCATATTATGCAGAACTTCTATTGGCCTGGGATTTCCAGAGATGTAACAGGGTACTGCATGACCTGTGAGCGGTGCCAAATGGTAGACAAGGCAGGAGACAAGGAGAAAGCCCCTTTGATGCCTTTGCCTGTGGTTGCAGAGTCATTTCTGAGGGTAGCTTCTAAAAGATAAGTGTAAGCTTCTAAGAGATAAGTACTTTTCCTAGAGACATGTTAAATTCTGTTGGTATCTGTTTAGCTTGGGAACTAGATGCAGGTGAGAAATAGTGATGTCATCTAGCTAACCCAGCTATGTTTATTATTAATTTAAGAACTGTCTCAGAGAGAAAGTCTGTGCATTGTGTATCTTGTTCTGGACCTGTAAACATCTCTTCAGCACTTCTCATCTGTATTCGCCTTGCTCTGTAAGTAAGTTATTTAGGGCACAGTATCTCTTAGAGATAGATAGGAATATAGCAAGAGCAGTCTAGATGTTGTCTGTGTTTATGTGAGACTGTTCTGCAGTGTTTTAAAATATTTCCTGTGATTCTGAACTCTATTGTCACTGTGTTGAGTTAATGAGTATTGTTTTGTGCTTTTATTATTTATTATTAGATATTTGTAAACCCATTAATTGTAGCTTGTGTTGTATAGAGATATTTAAGCTCTGAGAGTACTTGTATGTATTTGGTAACACTGTATAGGCAACTCTGGAATAGCCTTAAAAGTTGTGGTCAGTTACTATTTGCAGAACAGTAACATTATACAGTAGAATTAGACACCCTTTGGTAAGGGCCTTTATAGCAGCTGATAAGGGTGGTTGGTGGCAGGTGGTACTTCCATATAGTCTGGGCAGAAGGAGTCATAGCTAGAGAACTTGTGCCAGCCTTCCCCAGGAGTGTCTGGGTATTTGTATGTAAATCAAATCTCAGAGTGTGTGTGTGTGTGTGTGTTTGTGTGTGTGTGTGTGTGTGTGTGTGTGTGTGTGTGTGTGTGTGTGTGTGTGTGTGTGTGTGTGTGTGTGTGTGTGTCAGCTACTTGGGCAGGGACACGAAGCACTGGTTGGCAGAGAGGGTGCTTGAGGATTTGGCTTGACCACTCGGCTGATATCTTAACCCTATAGCTGTGCCAATGGAGAGTTTTATTGGGGATTTGGAGAGAAAGGGAGAAACCAGCCCCAGACTGACTATGATCTCTGTGTGCTCTTAAGGGAAATTTTACTTTACTGTGTGTGTACTTGTCATCCTCCCATTGTGCACGTCCTTCACTGGTGTTAGTGTTGAGGATTGAGGCTTCTTGATTACTGGGCCAGTGCAGGGACATCACAGTATACACCCTCCAGAAATCTACCCCCCCTCTCCAGAGGACCTTCTCTAGAAACCGGAAAGGGGCAAAAGGCTGTGGTTCTGGAACTCTCAAGGGTTCTCCCTGGACACTTTTGGAGATAGGCCCTCATGGCAGATGGGGTAATTTTAATGGTGTATGTCATCCACATGGCAGAGCAGGGCTACAAAATCAAGGCTTTTGGGGTCTCTTGTCTGTGAGGCCTATGCCTGACTGCTGCACACTGGAGGCAGCCAGGAGGTGCTTAACTCTGCACCCAGAAGCCTGGAGCTCCATCACTAAAGAAATCCGTGTGCAGACAGTCAAAAGTAGAGGCTATTCCATTCCTTTTATTTGCCTACCTACACCATAAAGGAAAATTCCCAATCTCCCACCCTCGCAAAGAAAGGCAATGGCTGTAGAAGTAAAAAAAGCTGCTAGACATACAAGTCACCCAGATATCATACCAGACCAACAAGGATTCTAAACTTACTCAAGATTCTTTTTAGTTCCAAAAAAGAATGGGGACCTTAGGCCAGTTTTGGACCTTAGATACCTCATTCAGTATGTCAAATACATGAAATTCTGGATGATCTCTGTATACTCCATTTTCCCCTATTAAAGAAAGACGATTGGATGTGCTCATTAGACCTTCAAGATGCTTACTACTACATTAAAATGAACAGGTGATCAAGAAGGCTTCTTTGCTTTTGGCCAGGGGCCAGTCACTTCCAATTCAGAGCCCTGCTCTTTGGTTTCACCACAGCCCCCCAGGTGTTCACTCAGTGCATGGGTGAACACCTGGCTGAACACCCAGTGCATGGCAGTGGTTGCAGCTCATCTCAGACTGCAAGGGTACTGAGTGTTCCCTCATCTGGATGACTGGCTGTTCACCATTACTACTAGATATCTTCTAGTCCGGGCAAGGAACTACCTGCTCCATCTTTGTTCACTGTTGGGCAAATCACATTTGTGTCCACTACAGGCTTTGAAGTTTATAGGAGCTCAGTTCGATACCACTACACAAATAGCAAGTGTGCTGGTGAGTAGACGGTCTACCCTGCTCAGCTAGGCCCTACAGCTTCTATCCTGTCAAATGCCACCAGACAGATTAATTCTCCAACTTTTGGGGTTGATGGTGGCCTCCATTACCTTAGTCCCCTTGGTGAGATATTGCATGAGAGTTCTTCAGTGAATGATGGCAGTTTACTGGTACATCAGATACCAACCCATGAGCTTTTGAATTTCTTTGACAAGCATTGCAGAACTCACATAAAGTGGTGGATCCAATCTTTCAAGGTTCCACAGGGTCAACTCTTCCTCCCCTCGGTGACCATGGATGCTTCCCAACTAAGGTGCGGGTCATAGGGGCATTACATGGGAAGGATGGTCCAAGACGCAATCTGAGACCAGGCTTCACATCAGTGTCTTAGAGATGAGGGCAGTCCTATTAGCATTGAAGGGAGGTCCTTCCTCTAGGAATAATTTCTATCCAGATGGACAACATGTTAGTAGTCTGGTACATCAACAAACAAGGGGGAACACATTCCTACTCTCTGTGCTAAGAAGCCATGAGTGTATGACAGTGGGTGATAGCAATGCACATACCAGGGTTGTTCAGCATTTTAGCGGACAGGTTGAGCAGATCAATTCTGCTACCTCAGGAGTGGTGTCTTAATCCAACAGTGATGGAATACATTTTTAATTGGTGGGGTCAACCATGCTGCAATCTTTTTGCCACTCCCAGAAACTCCAAATGCAGCAAGTTCTTTGTCCTGATTCCTCCAGAAGAAGAGTCACCGAGTGAGCTCTAATGCACATTTGGCCTCCTGGTCTCCTCTGTGCCTTTCTTCCTACCTCACTCATTCCAAAGTTTTTACAGAAAGCACTGCAGAGGAAGATCACAGTCATCCTCATTGCCCCCTTCTTTCTTCAACAGGTGTTGTTTCCCCTTCTGTGGTCTCACTTGAAACACCTAATTTAGGTGCTGGACCCCAATATGGGTCTTCTCTCTCACCCATTTGGCATGCCTCACCTGGACATTCGAGCCCTCATGTTAACTGCATGGTTTCTCCACTTCCAAGGATGGCTATTCAGTCCAGGCCTTCTTTCCAAGTAATCCGCATTCTCACTTCTTTCCATATACCATCTACCATAAGAGTTTATAAGAGTAAGTGGAAAACATTTTCTGTCTGTGCCTCCCAGAGGAATATGGACCCTTTTTTGGATTCTGTTCCAGTGGTTTTAGGTTTCTTAGTTTTCATTTTTCATGATGGGGCCGATTAAACTAGTGTTAAGGTCCATTTATCAGGTATTTCAAACTTTCATGTTGGAGAAGAACATTCTATCATAGTATCCCTGAAACTATGTATAGCATTCTTGAGAGGTACTTTCCTGCTTGGGCCATCACTTAAGGATCCTACCCCTCAGTGGGATATTACCATTTTCTCCAAGTTTTAACCCAGATATCCTTTGAACTTACTACCAAGGTAGACATTAAGCTTTGGACCTGGAAAACACTCTCTTTCTAGTTGATTTTACTTTAGGTCTGAGAGTGTCTGAACTTCAAGATCTGTCTTGTAAACCTCCTTACATTATCTTCCACAAGGATAGGGTGTCCTTACGGACTAATCTACCTTTCACATCTAAGGTAGCTATTGAGACCTCTCTTAACCAATGCATAAATCTACTGGTTTTCTTTCCAAATTTTTTTAATAAAGGAGAATATATGCTTCATTTGTGGCATGTGCATCACCAACTATGCTTCTACCTCCACCATGCTAAAATATTTAGGGAGGCAGACCGGCTTTATGTCACCTTTTCCAAAGTGAAGCTGGGTCAAGATGTTGCAAAAGTAACTTTGCTAGATGGTTAGCTAAATGTATTTCTTATGTATATAAGGAAAAAGGCATGGCACTACCCAGAACTGTCAAGGCTCACTCTACTAGAGCTATCTCATTTCCTTGACCTTCTTTCAAGGCCCTCAATTGATTTGTGCTGCAGTCTCCTGATCTAACATTCACTCCTTTATTTCCTATTGTAAGCTGGATTTGCTATCCAGGGATAGTGCAGCTTTTTGTTCAATCATCCTCTGGAGTATCCTTCCATGAGACCTCTCTGAGACCCAAGTAGTTGTTGACTCTGTCCCATCCATTGAGGAAAAATGGAAGAGACAACATCAGATATTAAAGCTACGTATCTAACCATAGCAATAGATATGTGTTTTCTGACTCTGTCCTTCCTCAACTTCTGTCCCTCCGTTCTCCTTCGATGTCAGGGAATATTTTGTTTTGTGCATCTGGTATGACAATATGTCTTGCCCTTCACCAAGGTATTGCACTCTTACAGCTCCAGAACAGTGGTCTACCTCAGATATCCTCTGCATGCTGGAGGTTGGTTACTTTATTTTCCGGAATCAGACAACATAGATATATCATGGTAAGTACATAACTTCCGTATTCTATTAAAAAATAATATATATATGTGTGTGTGTGTGTGTATGTATATATATATATATATATATATATATATATATATATATATATATATATATATATATAGGTTTGCTATCAAAACCTTGAAAGGCATTCCATCGAGTGCAAATAAACCTGAAATTACGAAGACGAAACTGGTAATATCGACAAGTCCATTTTTGACATAGTTGACATTATCCAGTGTACCTTACTGGCCAGATGTGTTCAACTAACGTTTTGCAGGGGGGCAAAACACCTACACCCCTCATACCACACCCCCCTGTTAATTATATATACAAACTCCGAAATCGCACAATAATGAGGAAATTGGTAGATTTCCTGATCTCCACTGTAGTGCGATCTCCATGCAGAACATCAACTTCATAACAGCGAATGCACACTAGCATTCGTGGTTGTGGAATTGATCATTTTTGGTTCATTTTTATGCAGATTTGCAAACTGCAATTCAGACGTGCATCTCGATACCCTGCATTTCGTCAAAGTGATAGTAAACCATATATATATATATATATATATATAGATATATAGATATATATATATATATATATATAGATAGATATATATAGGTGTACATATGTGTGTACATGTGTGCATGTGCATGAAGATATGCTTGTAGTGACTCATTTAGAGGCTTAGTGTGCATTTGTATGAAATAAGTTGTAATATTTATTTTGTGGTTAATATTTTATTGAAACTGTCCCCAGTTCACTGACTAACTTTGCTTCATAATGTTATGCTGGGAAGTTGTGAGTATGTGTGTGTGTGTTTGAAAATATTGCAGTGACTAACAAAGGGAAGGGTTAGAATTGATAATTGCAGCTATTGGGAGTTGGCTGGTGGATGGGCTGGCTATGGCTTGTTGTTTGTTGAATTCCATGTCTTGTTTTATAAGAAAAGTGTGCATCTGTATGAAATAAGTCTGAATATTTATTTTGTAGCTATTCTTTTGTTAAAACTGCCCCTGACTTTCTTCATAGCTATGGACTGTGAGATGATTGAGGACTTCAGTCACTAAATGGGGGGAGCTGTGGCTGAAGGCAAATTATTCTCTTCTAATTTGTTCATTTTGTTTAAACAGGAATAGACTTTATTGTAAAAATTAGTTGGAATATTATTTGTTCTTCTGGCTACCTTTTTCTAAGCTGAGACTGTACCCCTGAATTTGTTTTATATCTTTTGTTGGAGAAAGAATTGAGGATTGCATCTATCACAAAAGGAGATACTGCCAACCCAAGTATCTGGAATTTTGTAAATAAATATATTGTACTTGTGAATATCAACGTGATTCATATGCTTGTGTTACAAATGTATTAGAACTGTATGTCATGTAAGATAATTTGTACAGACGTGTGCTGAAGATGTATTTTACAAAGTGCTGTTTAAAGATGTAACCACAGCATGCCTTACTGGATTAGAACAGAAACATACCTGCACTATTGTAACTGTTTAGATGTACATATTTTAACAATGGAAACTGGAACACAAGAGGTTGACTTCAGAAAAATACCTGAAATTAAATTACCTTATGGCCGCGTAATAAGATGATGCTGTCTTTCAGTTTCAGTGCAGTAGCAGACACAATGTCTAGAACTAGAAGTTTTCAGTTTTGTCTTGGATGCATTTTATTGTTTTATGACTTCCAGGATCTGCCTTAGATCTAAGAAATGCATTGTCTATGTATTTTCACAAGTAGATGGTAAATGCTACCAGCTGCATCAGTGGGGGGTTTCTCCTGGGATAGTCAGATGACAAGAAATTATGTCATTCTGCAAGCTATTCCAGCAGTAATATTTCAGATATTAATTTGGGAAGTCTCTTAGTGAGAGACTGTATTCTGTATTTTGTCTTTGACCTGACAACATCAAAATCCACTCACCACATCTGCCTTGCTTACTCTGAATTAAGTTGTTAGGGTACAGTAATTTTCTTAGACACAGTCAAGAATATAGCAAAGCTTAGCTTGGATGTTCTTCTTTATTTATTTGAGACTGTCCTGCAATGTTGTTTTAAATATTTCCTTTGATTTTGAACTCTGATGTAACTGTAAGTATATACTGAGTATTTTCTTGTTATTGTATTTATTATTAAATATATTTAAACCTTTCATTGTGGCTGATCTGTCTAGAGATATTTAAATTCTGGGAGTACTTTCATATTTGTTTGGTGACACTGTGTGGGCCTCTCTTAATAGCCTTGCTGTTGGTCAAACTACCATTTGTATTTTTAGTAACATTACACAGTAAGATAGGACACCCTTTGTTAAGGGCCTTAAATAGTCTGGGCAGAAGGGGGCATAGTTAGTAAACCCGTGCCATCCTTTCCCAGGTGTGTGTGTGTGTGTGTGTGTGTGTGTGTGTGTGTGTGTGTGTGTGTGTGTGTGTGTGTAAGTGTGCGTGTGTTTGTGTATGTGTAAAACAAATCTCCAGGAGTGTGTGTGTCAGCTACTTGGGCAGGGACATGAACCACTGGTTTTACAGAGTGTTGGAGGTCTTGGCCTGGCCACTCAGCTGAGATCTGAGTTGTATCGCTGTGCCAGTGGGGAGTCTTATTGGGGATCTGAAAGAAGAGGGAGAAATCAGCCCCGGACTGACTGTAGTCTCTTTGTGCTATTAAGGGAAATTTTACTTGATGCAGTGAGCTGCATCTGGAAATACTGTGTCTGTACCTGTCATTCTCCCAGTGTACGTCCCCCACTGATGCTAGTGGTGATGATTGAAGCTCCTTGATTACTGGGCCAGTGATGGGGCATCACAGCAGCCATTAAGGGGGAGAGGTGGGCTAGACTTTGGGCCAGCTGTGGCTGAAGGCCTGAAGCGTTCTCTCTTGTAATTTTTTCAATTTCTTGCCTTGCTTTACAAAAATAGTGTATTTGTATTTGTACTAAATAAACCTGAATATTTATTTTGTGGCTACTCTTTTTTAAAACTTTCCATGATTTCAGAGAATGTCCCTGACTTTGCTTCATATTTTGGGCTGGGAGTGGGAGGTAATTGTTGATTGTAGTCAGTAAAATGTTGGGTGGGTGGGCATTGACTGTGGCTGAAGGCAACTTATTCTCTTGTCATTTGCTCATCTTGTTTACTTATGAACCGACTGCATTTGTAAAAATAAGTTTGAATGTTTTTTCCCTCTAGGCTGTGAGGTAACTAAGACTGCAGCCACTAAAATGTGTGTGTGTGTGTGGGGGGGGGGCTGTGGCTGAAAACCACTTATTCTCTTGCTGTTTACTCATTTTGTTTAAATAGGAACAGAATGCATTTGTAAAAATAAGTTGGGATATTTGTGTTCCTCTGGCTACTGTTTTATATATACTGAAGTTTAATCTGTCTGCAGTTACACAGAATGCCCCTAACTTTGCCTCATGCTTTTGAAATAACAAATAATTGAGGATTGCAATCACTAAATGAGGGGGCTGGCTGTGGCTGAAGGCAGCTTATTCTTTAGTCTTTTGCTCAGTCATTTCTGGTTTTAAAGGACCACACTGTACTTGTGTGAAGTATTTCTTACATATTCCAACCATAACACACCTGGTGGTAGGCATAGGGTGGCAGTAGTCATACTGTAGCAGCTCAACTCCTCTTACTGGGCACAAGAGAGAGAGAGAAAGAAAAACAAATGTCAAAACCCAAAGGGTGTTTGGTTGCTGTTATTCATAGGTCTCAGCAGTGATTGTGGTACATTGATGATGTGTAGTCCTTGAGAAGTTTTGAGGTGCTGGTAAAAACTCCCAAAAGCTCATCTGAAAAAAAAATCACCCTGTTTTGATGGTCATGAATGGAATTTGATTTTTTGTGTCACCAAAAATCATCTCTGATCATTTTGCTGTTGCATTAGCCATAACTATATGAGCTAATATTCTGCAAGGATATAAAAGCCAGCCAGATTTCAGAGTTTAAGGGCACCTTCCATGCACCCAAACCATTACCATCTTGAGAAGAGCTGAAGAAAAACAAAGGTTTGAGAGCCAAATCTTACAGAGCTTTTCTTCGTCCTCTTACAGACTTTTGAGGATTGATGGTTGACTACCAGTTTTCTGTTGATGGCCAGATAAGTTCTCTTTAGTGAGACATAAAAAAAACTTTCCATATTTGATTTTTATGACCGAAACTTATCTTTTTTGTAAATATATATATGTATTTTAAGCTAGGAAAGAGTGTTTTAAGGGACTATCACTTGACTGTTAGTCATTTTTTACTGTAACGAGCGTCTTTTTATTTCTGAGGAAAAAGGTTGTTAAAATTAAGTTAAACTTAGTTTACCTATCTAAAACTTGTGATAAATTATTTTGGGGGCTTTTTTAAGTGTTTAAAATTATTTACATTGCATGTTTTTTTTAGTGTAGAAATCTTTTTTAATACTTACCTGTTTCACTGACCCCGGCTGTCAGTTTTCCCTGGGATTCAAGCATCATTTTTTTGCTTCACCATTGAACAGCCTACTAGTTCCTCAATTCTTAGTTCTTCCAGACAGATAAAAAAAGAAAATTTCTAAACAGCTTTCACCCTTTTCAGCATGCTACAAAGTTGCCTCAACAGCAGATAAGTGACTGCTGTGACCATTTCTGTTTTTTTAAACCATTCATCTTTAGCCTTGCATCCCCCTGGTGTAGTCCCTATAGCCACCACAGACTGGGCTTGGATACACTCTCTTTGGTTGCTGGAGTGCCTTTGTTAGGCTTTAGGCTGGGGAGAACCACTCTTGTCGGCCTTGGATAAAGGAACAGAGAATATCTCTCTGCTTAGTCAGACTGGGATATCTGTACCTATGGAGGATTTGCCTGTGAGAAGTAGATCTGTTTCTATAGAAATTCCTGTCAAAAAGAAGCAAAACATTAGACATTTATCTTCTCCTATCTGTCTAACTTTAGACAGATGTAATCTATTGGTCTTAGCTTAAGGTTTAGTTCAGGCTCTTGACCCTTCCAATTCTGGTGTTACTAGTTAAGTGGAAATGGAATTCTTCATTGTCTGAGGATTTTGAAGACATTAGAAAGGAAAATGGTTGTGAGAGGACAACTTCTGTTTTCTCTCCTCAGGTTTCTGATTCTGACTCTGAGGATAGTGTTTTTTCTGATAGTTTCTTAGAAGGATTTTTATATAAAACCACATCCAGAATGAATCAGTTGTTTTAGTGGGAACATAATAACATTCCACTGTCTTTAAAGAAATATGATTTATTACAACTGGAATTTCCTGAACCTTTTCCATTCCCTCCTGTTCTTCCAGCATTGGAAGAAGTTTCTATTACAGCCTGTTAACCAGCTTGCTGATTGTGTAAAGTTCCATAATCTCATATGTTTTTATTCTTTAACCCCAGATATGACCCAGCAGTGATTTCCTTGGTAAGTCCTGCTGCTAGACATTTAGTAAATACTAATCTATCCACCTCTGATACGAATGCAAATGCCTTTGAAAGATTCGGGAACAAAGTGTATTCTTCTGCAACATTTTTAAATTTCTTAATTGTCAAGCTCACGTGTTAAACATGCTTGGTTCATTTGAGAATATGAGGAATTATATAGTCTCTTTCCCATCTTCTTTTTTTTAAATTTCACTTTATTCTTCTTTAACATATACACTGGAATAAAGCAAAATGGAAATATATACAGACAAGTGATACTGTGGTCAGTGGTTTTGAATTAACGATTCCTTGAACCACCCTGGCAAGCCTTTAGTTCTTCCCCAAAATCTAGTTCTGCTTTTCTCTCTTTGTAAAGAGCCTCAAATAGATTGGTTCTGAGAATGGTTCATCAGGGATATAAACAACATTAGGAATCTCTTCATCTTTTTTATGTTATTCCTCTTATCTGCCAGATCAAAGTTATTTTTCCATCTTGTCATTCAGTATTTGCTAACTCAGGGGTTAATATAAGCTGCCCCTCCTTCCTGGAAAGGGAAAAATGTTTTTATCCAAGAATGATTCTGGTACCAAGAAAAAAAGCTTCATGGAGATCAATTTTAGAGCTTTCTTTTCTAAATCAGTTTGTGAAAGTTCCAAAATTCAGAATGTTATCCTTTCTTGACCTGTTACTTCTCATGCCCCCTTTAAGTTTTTGTGACCCTAGATTTAAGGGATGTTTATCATTACATTTCTGTAGCACCAGGTTTCAACATGTATTAATGTTTTCTGAGTCTTGGTCACACTTTCAGTTATCTGTATTACCCTTTGGATTATTTGCTGCTCCAAGGGGAATTCACAAAGTGTCTAGGTCAACTGACTGCAGAATGGATAGTATTCACATTTTTCTGCATTTAGATGACTTGCTTATCTTTGGGGAATCCTTTTCAAAGTGTCAGGAATCTCTTACTTGAGTGAGATATGTCCTTCTCAGACTGGGGTTTCAGGAGAACATCTAAATTCTTGTTTGACTCCTTCCCATAGGATTGTTTTCCTGGGATGTCTCCCAGATTCCTCAGTTCAAAGAACTTTTCTTCCTTAGGAAAAAGTAACTCTATTTGCTTGTGTTTTTCTAGTCAGATCAAAGCCTCAGCAAAGGAATTGTACAAGATACTAGGGTTTCATGGCATCCAGTGGTACTTAAACTCGGTATGATCCTAATGTCAGCATCCCATCATCCCAGATTCCTGTTTTAAGATTTGTAAAAAAGAACTCCTTTGGTGGAGAGACAAGTATTATCTGAAAATGAGTCTCCCTTTTTCCTTTCCAGCTTGAGCACAGTCTGTAAAATTTTGACACCTCAGACTTTGGTAGAGGAGTAGTATTTATGTAAAACTGCAAGGTCTATGGAACAGAAAGGGCAGACCAAAACACATACGAGATGTTGGCAATAATAAAGTACTGCCAGCTCTTTCAGTCATCTGTGGTCCCTAGAACAATTACAAGCTTTCTTTGCACATACCAATATCATGGTAATGTGGGATGTACACAAACAGGGTGAACTTGTGATATAGCTTTCAGCATAATTTCAATCTACAGGCATCTTACAGATCTTCAGAGTAAACAGTTTTGGTAGACAAGCTGGCCAGGACCATGACAGACTACCATAAATGGAAACTGATTCAGGGTTTTCTAAGAACTGACCCAGCTGTGTGGAAGACCTCAGCTAGATCTGTATGCCTCAACTGCCAAAAGTCTTCTCCATGAATCCATGCCAGAAGGCCTGGAAAACAGATGCATTTTCTTTTCATTGGATGGAAATGTTCCTTTATGCTTTTCCACCCAGCATGATATCCAAGGTCATACTGAAGATTCAGAATGACTATCCAAAGGTCATTCATTTATTTATTTATTTATTTAAATGTGTTTATCAGTGTAGAGCACTGATCAATTCTTACCAAATTCAGACTTGTCATGGGGTCAAAAACTGACCAGAGATTCAAAACATAGAATAGTGCAATATCACATAAGTGACAGTAAAACAGTACAATGGTAGAGTAATGCTTTGAATATGTACAGCAAATCCAGTTATTAATTTACAATATGTGCAAAGGTTTCAATCCATGTGAGAAATTAGACTAGAGTAAATTAGATATGTCAAAAGAAACAAAGGATCTTAGTGGATGAGTTAGAGTGGAGAAGGGTTAAAACAGACCTAAGTGATGTGGCCTGAGATGTAACAGGTACATTCTATTTGATTAACTGAATGTGATTTTAATAGGGAACTGAACTTGGAATACAAGGATGAGTCTTTAATCTCATGTGGGAGATATTTCTACAGTTTAGGCTCTAGAGTTGAGAATGCATAGCCAGATATATGTAGATTGTGGGATTTGTGTTTTAGACCTGAGCAGTTCATGTGTCTTTGGTAGTAAGTGGGAGTATGTCTTATTAGGTTTGAGGTTAAAGCAGGGAGAGTATGTCCATATAGGAGTTTAAAGAGTTATGATCCTAGGAGCAGGTCTGCTGTTTGGTTAACTGAGAGCCAGTTTGCCTTTTCTTAGTATTCTACATCATTATGGTGACTCCTTTCTGACCCAGGCAACAGTGGTTCTCCTTTCCTTTGGAAATGGCCAAGGGCAATTACTATAACCTTCTTCACAGACTGTGGGTATTTGATACACCCTATCTCAAAGCAACTTTAACTAACTGTGAAGATAGGTGAAGGCTGCCAGCCTAGCCAGATAGAATTTTGGAGATAATTCTGTCATTTGTAAATATTAATATAAGCCACAGGCATGTTCTCTTAAATGGAAGAAAATGCTGTTAAATGTGGACCTGCAGAAATGTAACAACAGTGCACTCTGCTGTAGGAAGGCTGATAAGTCAAGCATTGTGTAATTGTTTGATGTCAAAACTCGGAGCTGAGATGTCTAAATGAAGGAATTCTTCTTATTGTTTTGAAGCCAGAGTTAATGGCTAGAATTTACATGTATAGTTTCTTTTATTGCTCTGGCTTCCTGGCCAGCTGCAAGATCAAAAGGGCTATTAACCTCTGAGTTTCTGTTAGCCTGGGAAAACAGAAAAGTGTTAAGAATGATGTAATGTGAAGCAGCACTGTGTTTTCAATTTAAAGAGAATCAGAGAGCATTCAGCATTTGTCTTGAGAACTTCCAACTCACCAGCACTACCTATGCTGTATATGTAAGTTTATTTTAGAACTGTGCTTTCCCTTAGATATAGCTAGGAAATAGGAAGATTGGATTATTTTTTTTTCTGTATTGATGTCAGAACTTTTCTACTGTATTATTTTAAGCATTTCTCTGTGATCTCTGAACTCTTGACTAGCACTGTGTAGTAAGAAGTATTGTATTGTGTTTTTATTATTTATTGCCAAATATTTTTAAACCTTTCAACTGTGCTGTTTTGTGTAGAGATAATTTAAGCTGTAGAGGACATTGCATGTAGTTAGTGATACTGTCCAAGTCACTCCAAATAAACCTTGTCTGTTCAATTGCACTTACCATTTAGATAATAATATTGCACAGTAATAGTTGGACACCCTTTGTTAAGGGCCTTTTTAGCAGCTGATATTAGTGGGTGGTGGCAGCTGGTATTACCTTTTAGTCTGGGAAGAAAAGGGGCACAGCTGGAAAATCTGTGCCAGCATTCCCAAGGAGTGGTGTCTGTGTGTTTGTGTATAACTCATGTCTAAAAGTGTGTGTGTGTGTGTGTGTGTGTGTGTGTGTGTGTGTGTGTGTGTGTGTGTGTGTGTGTGTGTGTGTGTGTGTGTGTGAGCTACTTGGGCAGGGACACGAATGACTGGTTGGACAGAGAGGGTGCTGGAGGTTTTAGCTTGCCCACTAGCCTGGGATCTGGACCCTATAGCTGTGCCAGTGGGGATCTGGAGAGAAAGGAAGAAAGCAGACCCAGACTGACTGTGATCTCTGTGTGCTCTTAAGGGAAATTATATTTTCCTGTGTATGTATTTGTTACACTTTCCTATGTGGACGCCCCTCACTGGTGTTAATGGTGAGAATTGAGGCTCCTTGATTGCTGGGACAGTGCACAGGTGTCACATATTAATTGTTTGGCAGTGGTGGGATATCCACACCACATATTAATTGGTTGGCAAATACTAATTGGCTTGTAGTGGTGTGGATAGTGAATTCTTGTAGCTTGTGTAAAGTGATCACTGAAGGTGTTTTGTAGTCTAACTCAGCCACGCAGTGAATACTCAGAGTTCAGATCACAATTGTTTTATTTCTTTTGTTAGCTTAGTTAGTTAGGGAGAGAAGGCAAGCATGTCAGCAGAGGAGTATGGAAAGCTGAGAAGGAGCCAGTTGGCAGAGATGTGCCAGGCTAGGGGACTGGTGTATGGAAAACTGACTAAGGCAGACATGATTGCAGCTTTGGTCACAGCTGCATCAGGAAACAGCAATCAGGAGAATGATCAGACTGGCCGTGGAGCTGTACAACACTCAGGGAATGGACAGCTCAACCTTTGTGCAGAGGACTTAAAAATCCATCTGGAGCTAAAGAGACTTGAGTTGGAGGCCAGGAATTTGGAAATGGAGGCTGTGGAAAAGGAGCGGCAGAGGCAGCATGATAAGGAGATGCTGACTCTTCGCCAGAGTCATGGAGGTAATGGGGAAGGGAGTAACTGAACCTCAGAAGCACAAAAGGTCAGTAAATTTCTTCCGCAGTTTAAAGAGGGGGATCATTTTGATAGTTTCATTCATATGTTTGAGAGGGTATGTAAACAGTATGATGTTGACCAAAGGCTCTGGGTACGGTTCCTGACCCCCTTACTCCATGGTAAAGCTGTAACTGTGTTGTCTAAACTTGCTGATTGTGAATATTTTGATTATACTGCTGTTAAGAACTGTTTGTTAGAATTTTTTAAGCTAACACCTGACACGTATAGGAAAAAGTTTTGTGAGCATAGACGCAAGACAGATGAAAGCGTGTGTGAATATGTTGCTGAACTGAGCACTTATTTTCATAGGTGTGTGAGTGGATGTTAAGTCACCACTTTTGAAGGGCTGGCAGACCTTTTGGTGAGGGAACAAGCCCTTAGCATTTTGTCTGAGGACATGAGGATCTGGTTAGCTGATAGACAGTGTGCTACTTCAGATGAGTTGGGGAAAAAGAGAGACCTATACCTAGCAAGCAGGGCATCCCTGCACAGGAA
The DNA here is from genome assembly GCF_019279795.1 of Protopterus annectens. Classification (NCBI taxonomy): domain Eukaryota; kingdom Metazoa; phylum Chordata; order Ceratodontiformes; family Protopteridae; genus Protopterus; species Protopterus annectens. Next base: position 1,426,820,494 of record NC_056729.1, read on the forward strand.
AGAGACCCCCAGTACTGCTCATGGGTCTAAAGGAACCCATGGTGGGTAGCCCAGACGTCCCTAACAGAATATTCCAGTAGCAGGGGAAGCCACTAGTCCATGTACACATCCAGGACCTAAGGTTAACTCATTCACTCCGGAGCAGCTCAGAAAAAGCTGCCTGCTTAATTCCACCATAGGAACAACAGTGCAGTCTGAGCTCATTTTCAGAAAATCCATTTGTAAAACTATACAGAAAACAAATGTTCATAACTCTAACTATAATAGCTACACTAAAAATGTAAACGCGAAAGTTGTTCAGCAGACACTGACCTTTCCAACAGTGTAAATGCTGATAGTGCATATCAAAGTCATTATTAAATATTTGGCAAGGAATGCTGATATTGTGCAAATTTTTTAACTTTTTGGAAAAGCAAAGCACAATATCTTGGTCTATGTACCATGCAGACCCATACAATTTGAATTTAATTTGTTAGTATGAATGTCAGCTTTAAAATGATACCTTAACCATAACTGTGTGACGCTCCTTTCATGAGATATTCACAGAAATATGATTAGTATATTATTTCTCATAATTGATAAATAAACAAAGCATAATATCTCATCACCTGTAACAGACAGAGCCTACATATCAGTATAGAAGTTGTGCATCTGAATGTCAGCTTCAAAATGATGCATCATTTGTGTGATTACCATGCTCCCTCGCAAAGATATGGGCATAATAATGAGAAGTATTGTAAATGTATAATTTTCATATTCGTACAAGACTAAACAAACTGTGATATCTGTACGTGTGTACAGTGCACAGACACAGTTCTTTTACCATGTTGTAAGGAGTAACACTGTCTTCAAAATGAGGTATTACTTCACACAATGCGGTGCTCCTTTGCAAAGTTATTTACCAAAATATGAAAAAATCATAATTTCCATAACCTAAGTCCGAAACAAACTTTGATATCTGCCTATGAGTACAACATACAGGCACCATTTTTTTACCATGTTAGAACTATAAATAATCTTTTCAAAATGAGGTATTACTTAGCACATTCAGATGCTCCCTTGCAAAGTTATTTACCAAAATATGAAAAAAAATCATAATTTTCATAACCTAAGTCTGAAACAAACTTTGATATCTGCACATGTGTCAAACATACAGGCACAATTCTTTTACCATGTTAGAACCAGCAATATGGTCTTCAAAATGACATATTACTTGGCACATTCAGATGCTCCCTTGCAAAGTTATTTACCAAAATATGAAAAAAATCATAATTTCCATAACCATAGTCTCAAACTAACTTTGATATCTGCACATGTGTCAAACATACAGGCACAATTGTTTTACCATATTAGAACCAGCAATACTGTCTTCAAAATAAGATATTACTTGGCACATTCAGATGCTGCCTTGCAAAGTTATTTACCAAAATATGAAAAAAAATCATAATTTCCATAACCATAAGTCTCAAGCAAACTTTGATATGTGCACATGTGTCAAACATACAGGCACAATTCTTTTACCATATTAGAACCAGCAATACTGTCTTCAAATGAAATATTACTTGGCACATTCAGATGCTGCCTTGCAAAGTTATTTACCAAAATATGAAAAAATCATAATTTCCATAACCATAAGTCTCAAGCAAACTTTGATATCTGAACATGTTTCAAACATACAGGCACAATTCTTTTACCATATTAGAACCAGCAATACTGTCTTCAAAATGAGATATTACTTGACACATTCAGATGCTGCCTTGCAAAGTTATTTACCAAAATATGAAAAAAATCATAATTTCCATAACCGTAAGTCCCAAACAACCTTTGATATCTGCCTATGAGTACAACATACAGGCACCATTCTTTTACCATGTTAGAACTATAAATAATCTTTTCAAAATGAGGTATTACTTAGCACATTCAGATGCTCCCTTGCAAAGTTATTTACCAAAATATGAAAAAAAAGCATAATTTCCATAACAGTTATTTGCCAAGCTCAGAGAAATTAATTTTACACAGCACATTTCATAATAGTGTTTTACTTACTATATTGGTCTGACTTGTTCATGGGTGTTTTCCATTCTTCTCACAATCATGCATGGCTCTCCTCACGCCATTGTGGAGGTTGGTCAAGAACAATGCAATGCCCTCCTCAGTTAGGTGAATGCCATCCCTTCTGAACCGGTGAACATCTTCGGCGGTGATGCCGTTATGGCATATTGTCGATCTACCGACCCTGTGCATCAAGCCATGCATGAACGCATTCTGTAAACGTCTGAACAGCAGAAGACAGTCTTACCTTATCTGAAATAAAGCATGGGTGGACACTGACAAGGGTGCACAGCCAGGGCACATGTAAAGAGAAAAAGCAGGGTAAGGACCACCACTCCACTAATATGCCAAGGACAGGCATGGGGCTCCAGATGTTGGTTAGCTGTAGTGTCCCATAGCTGTGCTGGCTGCCCACTCAGACTGCTGATACCACTATGGTCTCATGACCTCCTTCAGTGTCAGCAGTCTGCCTTACCTCTGCCTTTTCTCTTTACATGTGCCCATTCAGCAATGGGCCTAAGGGATGAGGGACTGAAGTAACTCACTAATTGCTGTCCTGACCTTCATACATTTACTACTCTCACCTACATACACTGACTACACCTGAAGGCAGGGAGACTGAGTGGAGAGCTACATCAAGGCAACATGTCAAAAGACCAAGACTGACCCAGGCTGTGTCTTTTTGCATGTTTTTGCATTACATCACAGTGGCACACCCAAGCCCATGCTTACCTAGGACAGCAGCACTATGGGACTGTGCTGTAGAGTCTCCAAGTTCCCAACTGCGATCCCGGTGGATCACAAGATCCATGCTGGCTGGTAATGCCCTCTGTCATGCACCCAGCAACACAATATTGGGCGATGGGACAGCGTAGGGTTTTTGGCTGCTCCCTTTCCAGTGACTCCCAGAACAGCAGAAGACAGTCTTACCTTATCTGAAATAAAGCATGGGTGGACACTGACAAGGGTGCACAGCCAGGGCACATGTAAAGAGAAAAAGCAGGGTAAGGACCGCCGCTCCACTAATATGCCAAGGACAGGCATGGGGCTCCAGATGTTGGTTATCTGTAGTGTGCCATAGCTGTGCTGGCTGCCCACTCAGACTGCTGATACCACTATGGTCTCATGACCTCCTTCAATGTCAGCAGTCTGCCTTACCTCTGCCTTTTCTCTTTACATGTGCCCATTCAGCAATGGGCCTAAGGGATGAGGGACTGAAGTAACCTCACTAATTGTTGTCCTGACCTTCATACATTTACTACTCTCACCTACATACACTGACTACACCTGAAGGCAGGGAGACTGAGTGGAGAGCTACATCAAGGCAACATGTCAAAAGACCAAGACTGACCCAGGCTGTGTCTTTTTGCATGTTTTTGCATTACATCACAGTGGCACACCCAAGCCCATGCTTACCTAGGACAGCAGCACTATGGGACTGTGCTGTAGAGTCTCCAAGTTCCCAACTGCGATCCCGGTGGATCACAAGATCCATGCTGGCTGGGTATGCCCTCTGTCATGCATCCAGCAACACAAGATCCATGTTGGCTGGGTATGCCCTCTGTCATGCACCCACCAACCTAAGAGCAGTTGGCAAAAAAAAAACTGAAGAGGAACCTTCCTGGTATTGGTGCTGAAGGGCTTTGCTGCTAACTGACATGGGGGCACAGAAAGAGTACATGTACACTGAAAAAACAGGTGAGGCCAACAGCACTATGGGAGAAATTTATGGCCATGGTACTCTCCAAAGCATTCGACACACAGGTTGACCTTGCAAGTCGGGCACCCCCATGATGGCTCAGCACGTTTACCCTTGCTGGCATAGTTTTTGCATCTTGATTTATGCCATTTCACTGGAAAGTGAGAGCCATGCTCAAATCGGCTCACAGCCTCTGGGACAGTAATCTCAGTGCATCTTTTCCTCTTTGTGTAACTGGCAAGTAGATGCAAGCCTAGGTTCCTTCGGAACTGTAACTGTGTTGCCGGAATAATACGTCCAGAGCGTGACAGTTGCTGATGTCTGATATTTTCACGGAATATAATGAAAGCATTGACAATGGCCACATCCCATAAGAACCAGAACAAGTACAGCCACCATTTGCGGGCCTTTCTGGCACTGGGATACTGTGTCCTGAGCTGATCTGCTCGGTCCACTCCATTCATGTAACTGTTGTACATGTTTACAACTGGTGGACATGGCACTGATGCCTTTCTTCCATCACGCTTTCTCCTGTATGTGCTGGAGACTGGCAAGGTTGGGTTACAGTTAGTTGACAGGAGGAATACTGGTTTGCTATCCTTCCATTCAGTAGCTAGCAGTGGTCCACTCTGCGATTGCTTGTAGTAGCCTCAAGCTGCTTTTCCAATGGCCTGTCTGTTGAATGTAAGAGGCCATCCTGACCTATTGGTGCACATGGTTCCACAACAGTATAGATCATCTTTCAGCAATTGCTGTGCTAGTGGAACAGAGGTAAAGAAGTTATCAAAGTAAATGTGATGCTTCTTGCCAATCAGTCCCCTAGTTAAGTCAACTACAACTCTGTGTGCCAGCCCGACCTCTGTATTCTGCTCCGTTTTCCCAGTGTATACCTGGAATTCACGCACATACCCATTGGTCGAGTTTGCCAACACCCACACCTTAATGCCATACCTCTCAGGCTTACCAGGCATAAACTGTCTAAATGTCAAGCGTCCACGGAAGCCAACCATGGCTTCATCTACAGCCACCTCACGATGCACATTGTAACGTGTCCTGCATGCATGAAGTACTGCATCCAGTATTGGCCGTACATGATGTAGCTTGTCATGACCCACAGAACCCTGTGGTAGGCTCAGGCTGTTATCATTGCAGTGGAATACTGCTGAATTTTTTCAAACCTATCTCGGGTCATGTACTCTGCTATTGGGAAGCGACCGTATACATGGTGCATTTCCCAGTACTGCCTCAATTCAGGAACATGAACAATAGACGTGTATATTCTGACACCTAGAATTGTGCGTATGTCTCCTGGGCAAACAGGACTCCACCACGTATCAACCTTGCCTGCTGCGGCCTGCCTCTGTGCAGCATAGCGATTTGTTTCATTAGCAATACAGGTGTATAGCGCCTCTGGGAACATCAAATTCAGGAAGTCCATCTCTGTGCTATCTGAGCCCAAGTGATCTATTGGTCCTACTCGCCCCACAAATTCCTCAATGTGTAAAGTTTGGAGGTGTTTTTCCCACGTGATCTTACGTGGTGGGCATGCTCGGCGTACCTGACTGGGTCGCAAGGAACAGTTGGAAATGGGAAGGGCTGAAGGGTTGAGAGATAGTGCTCTCTCAGTGCCAGTAGCAACTGTACTGCTTGCAGTTGGTAGTGAACTGCTGACACATGCTCCCTGCTGAGGCGCACCCATATCATTCTCTGACATGGAGCTACTTGGACTCATATCTAGAGGATTATCTCCATCACAATCACCATACTCTGGACTACTTCCCACATCATGCACAGTTGAAGGCACATCCACACCCTTATCAGCACTTGCAGTGCCATGCACTGTGGAGGACTGCATAGTTGTGTCAGTCAGACCAGGTGCTTTCGTGAACACAGATAAAGGCATGTCATCGTCTGTGTCATAATCAGAATGCACTTGGAGGCCATTGTGTGTGGCCAACTTGTGTGTGGGCACCTTCCTTAGGTGTGCAAGTGGCACCTCATCCTCACTGTCATGGTCACTGTCATAATTACTGGTCATGTCTGCTTTGGCAACTCGTAGTGGTCTTTCAGGAATGGCGGGCACAGGAGCATCATCCGTATCACAGGCAATGGCCTTTTCACGCAGACGTGCGAGTGGAATGTCATCCTCTGAGTCATAATCATCATCCTCACTCTGGTTGGCATTATGTGGTACATCAAGGTGCATACCATTGTCTGAACCACTGCTACAACCATCACAGTCAGTTTCCTCACCCAACAGGTAAATGCTGCTTGCTTTCTCCTCAACAGATGGCATCTTTGGTGGCGACTGTGTTGCTTTACACTTCAAATCACACCTGAAAAACACAATGCAATATAACATTCTAATGTAATATACCTGCACAGAAGCACATGAAAAGCAATGCACTTATTTCTATATTTTTTATATATATATATATATATATATATATATATACATATATATATATATATATATATATATATATATATATACATACATATATATATATATATATATATATATATATATATACACACACACACACACACACACACACACACACACACACACACACACACCTATATTTTTATATCTCCATCTATATATATCTCCATACACATATAAATCTGTGTGTGTATGTGTATATATATATATATATATATATATATATATATATATATATATATACATATATATCTACATACACATATAAATCATATAAATGTGTGTGTGTGTGTGTGTGTGTGTGTGTGTATATATATATATATATATATATATATATATATATATATATATATATATATACACATATATGTCCCCAGCTACTTTACACCATGGGTAACTCACCAAACAGATATGCAAATAGTCTAACAGGTGAAATATGCCTCTAGTATCTCACCCACAAAAGGAGGTATCAAAAGAGCAAGACTATAATCAGTAACTCAACACAATGACTTCATAGTTCAAAAGCACAGGAAATATTTTACCAAGCAGTGCAGAATAGTTGCAAAGAAATACAACATATGAGTTTGGATATTGTCATTGCCTTATAGTTAAAAACAATTTATGATTTTCTGTCAAATGAGAGGATGCAAGGCAGTCAATAATAATATATATATTCAAATTCTTCACCTCTTATTCCAGCCACTTTCTCATGAAAAAACAGACATTGAAGATGTAATGTATACATTTTTCCTCCTAGACTGCTTCCCTTTCTTGAAATTGTATACATGACATAAATGAAAGTAGTGTGGAGGGGTGGGGGTGTATTGCAATCACTGCAAGTGGAGAAAGAGCCAAATGTGAGTTGTGCATTCATCAATGTGATAACGACTTCTACTTATGTGAATAACAGTGACAACTGCTGACAGTTTTACCTGAAAAGTGACAATGACTCAGTACTATATTGCAACTCCACTGTGCTAATGACTTGCAAAGTTATGCATGGCCAGACACAGGTGATAATTGCTGGAATTCATTATATTACCTTCTGCAGGTGTTATGCAACACAGTCATAATCTGTTATAAGACCATAGTCACTCAAATAGTATAACACTTACATATTACTGAGCCCTTCCTCCCACCTAAATTCCACAAATGACTGACAAAGCCAGGAGAAATGCATAAAAATAATGTAGCTCCATGCTGTCAGTAGTCCCTCTGCAATAACCTTTTCTCACTCAGGCAACTACTCACTATAATCATATTAATAATAATAAGACAAGCCGAAATAAACTAGATAGCTTGTCTTCTGCCATAGTTTTACATAATTGCACACATTATTTACATCTAATTTCTATACCAGAATGCAAAATTCAAAGCTAACATTGAAACAGCTGGCAACAACTATTGAGACACTCCATTTCTATTACTGAACCAAAGGTTACTAAGTCGTTCAGTGCTTTAAAGGTAAAGAACAGGATTTTCAACTACAAAATCAGCTACCAATGGATTGCTCTAGATTACCACAAAGTGGTTTTGGAGGATTGCTAGTTGATGAAGAATATCTCACTCATGAAACTACTAATCACAAATAGAATACTACAAGCAGAAGTGATTGTCTGCTTATTTTACACTATTTACTCAATGGTGTATCCGATGTCTTATATGCTAGTATATTACACTATAAATACATTTCTGTGCTGTATTTTAAGTAATGTAACCGTATGAAATTGTCACACTTAATTTCTATGCTTCCCCAGTAACCCATCGAGTTGTTTGCATTGTGTATGCACAAGCACCAAAAAGCACAAACTATTTTGCCCAGCGGTCACTACAGCAGTCAGACCATGTATCCACAAGCACTTCCCTGAAATACAATGAATTATTTCCGTAAGTAACATTACTATGTCCTGGTATACATGCACCTCAATAAAATGTTTCCCCCGAAAAACACTACAGTAACATTTCCTAGTATGTGACACCACCAGCATGAACACTTCACCCAAGCAACCCCTTCAGTAGAATGTTGAGGTATGCACAATCACCAAAATTAAACACTTCCCCAAACGAAACGTGTGTAACATTTCCTAGTATGTACAAGCACCAAAATGAAGCATTCACCCAGTCAAGCCCTTCAATATAATGTATGCACAGGCACCAGAATGAAAGATTTCCTAAAAACAACCATTCAGTAACATTTCCTGGTATGTACAAGCACAAACAGGAAAAAAATCAGAAATAAACACCCAATGCACAGGTGGGAAATTGCATCAGATTATCTGTTGAGTAGCCATTCCTTATATTCGGGGTACAGGAGAGAGAGAGAGAGTGAGAGAAAGATTGAAGAGTGGACACATCTCTTTAAAGGTACGTATATCTCTCAACCTCTTAGCTCAATAAATCCAGATAAAGCCTAAAATAATTGGAGAACAAATGTTTATAAATAAGGACAGATCTTAAATATTGCTCTTATATAATTAGAAAGTTGCTATAATAACATGATTTATATCAATTTGCAATCTCTGTTGGATGAGGTCTATACCTCTCACCTGCCCCTGATTTTGACTCAAATTTTAGCTCTGCCTTTCTTAATGTCCCCTAAAATTGGGGACTTTGAGAAATCTGGTAATTATACTTAATACACAATGACAATAAATAGAGTGACAGAATTTTTACTTCAGAAAATGTATACTAATTCATATTCTCGTAATCTGTCAGTGTCTCAGATTAATAGTGATAATATTTTAAAAGTGTCCCTGGTTACTTCTGGACTTGTTCCTGATTCTGTTGAGATCTTTCTGATTAGTAAAGAGCCATGATAAAGTTTAAAACTGAAATGTAACTCATTATTTAGTGACTTCAGCCTCCAATGATTTGCCAGCATATACTACAAGTCTGAAACAGTAGGAAGAGGAATTATTTTACATCAAATTTACTAAAAAAATATATAAAATAGTAATAAAAAATAAATTCTAAACAATTTAACATATAGCCTATTAAGCTAAACACTATAATGCCCTCCAGGGGTCTATATCACTTTGTCGAACAAACTATTTATCAGATACCACTTCTTTGAACTTTATTTATTGAAACCTAACCCATCAAATGCTCATAAAATCGTCTAAGGCCAGCTTCAAGAGAAAAACTGCACAGGACACTAAGGATAATCACAAGGCTTTCTTTAGTTATGTTAGGAACCTGGGTGGGAATTCCCAGATATGCTCAGAATTAGTCCAAAATGACAAAAAATACACCGAACCCACAGATATTGCCAACATCCTAGCTGACAGGTTCAGCGCAAACTTCTCCCCCCCTTCCCCACCAAAAGGGCAAATATCTATCCCAGCAGAGTGCTGCCCCCCTGACATCTCAGATGCTCAGGTAAGAGCCGCCCTCTCTAAAGCAAAAAACACAGCATCAGTGGGACCAGATGGTGTCCTGGGCTGCATCCTACATGAACTTCAAGAAGAACTAAACCCAAACATAAAACTACTGTTCAATCTCAGCCTTACTACAGGATATGTACCCAAAGAGTGGTGTACAGCAACAGTGGTCCCTCTCCACAAAGGTGGTGCCTCAACGGATCCTGGAAACTATCGCCCCATAAGCCTGACTAGCTTGGTCTGCATAGCTATGGAAAGGATCATCATGGACCTCATAAATAGATATTGGGGACCTACAGACACTGGATCCTACCCAGTTCGGCTTTGTTAAGGGCAGATCCTGCCTCTTAAACCTGGTCAATTTCTTTGAAACAGTCACCAAGGCCATTGACGAGGGAAGGTGGTCCACACAGCCTACCTGGACCTTGCAAAAGCCTTCGATACAATACCCCACTCGGGCATTATAGATAAGCTCACCAGCTTAAATATAAACCCCTATGTCACTAGATGGGTTGCAAACTGGCTCAAGGACACAACCCACATGGTTAGAATTGCTGGAGCCATGTCAGACTCCAAACCAGTTACAAGTGGCGTCCCACAAGGCTCAGTCCTGGGACCTCTCTTGTTCGGTATATATTTCTCGGAGGTACAGGCTAACACGGAAGGACTGTGGCTGACCAAGTTCGCAGATGACTGCAAGCTGGATGCCATAATCGACTCTCCAGCCGACACAAGCGTCCTACAAAAGGGCCTCATAGAAACAGACAACTGGTGACAGAGCCATGGCCTCAAGCTAAATGCCAAAAAGTGTATAGTCATCCCCTTTGGCAAAAACAAAGTGCCCACAAATTACCACATAGGTGGTAATCCATTAAATCTGGAAGAAGCAATTAGGGACCTGGGTACCCAAGTTGATAGCAATCTCTCATTTGACAACCACGTGGCCAAAGTGGTTAGAAAAACATTTTATATAGCCCACCTAATCATGAAGGGATTCACATCTAGATCAGGGGAGGTCATCGTGCCTCTTTACTCATCCCTCATCAGGCCCATAATGGAGTACAATGCCCCTTTTGGGATGTACCTTACCAGACACTTGCAGCAATTGGAAAGACCCCAAAAGTACCTCACCAAGAGGATCAAAGGGCTCAAACAGATGCCATATGCTGCCCGGTTAAAGAAACTCCAGCTCTACTCAGTGGCATACCGCCTGCTCAGAGGCGATCTGTGCCTGATGTATAAAGCCATGTCCAACCTGGAATTAATGGACATGCTGCACCTCAGAAAATCCAAATCCCATCAAGCTACGCGCTCGAGAGACTTGAACCTCAGCACTGAAATAAATAGGACATGCTGGAGGGACAGATTCATAACCCAGAGGTTCCCTTCACTCTGGAATAAAATACCAGTCCAGGTTAGGCAGAGTCCCTCATTGACTCTCTTCAAGAGGAATCTTGATGAGTGGATGGTAGATTGCAGGTTTACCCCGGGTATCACTTCTGTGTCACTGTTAGACAGAGGCAGAGTATACTAACCTCGAAAAAGGGCATAGCAAAATTCATTTAAAATGGGTGGCGAAAGCCAAACACATTCTGGCTAGGCTTATAAATGCCCTAGGGCAGATAGCCTAGTATGAACCTATGAACCTATAAAGTAGACCCATACATGTATGTATGTATGCATACATGTATTTATTTATTTTCATTTTTTTTACTGGGAAAGTCCAGCTAGGAAAAAAATGCCTTTTCAGCAGAGGCCCAGTTGAAAAGCTCCACAAAACAATTTTATACTGTCATACATTAATACAAAGAAAAAAATTCAGATCATTTAACAATACAAAGTATAAATGTCACTCAGGATAACAATTGTAAACTCCATCGTTTGAAAGAGATTTGGACAACTGTGACAGAGCATTTGACTTATGATCTGTTGTTAACAAACTCTTTGAAGGCCTTTCTAAGCTTTGAGTTTGATATAAAACATTGAACATTTAAGATGTACTGGTTGATCTCCCTGTGTCTGACATCCATGATAGGTATACAGTGCATTGTAGATACATTACCAGACATCTTGTCTTCCTTCAGTAATCCTATACCAAAGTACAATTTTTTTTCAGAGAAATCCTACTTCCTAACTTGCTCAATATAGCATGGTATCCTACAATATAGTGACCTCAATTTATATCATGCTATAATGGGTCTTCAAAATGAGATATTACTTGGCACATTCAGATGCTCCCTTTCAAAGTTATTTACCAAAATATGAAAAAAATCATAATTTCCATAACCTATGTCCCAAACAAACTTTGCTATCTGCCTATGAGTACAACATACAGGCCCCATTCAGGGATCTGGACAAAGCCATAAATAATGGGAGGATAAAGGCCCAAAGATAGGGACAATTTTAAACATTGCTTTTAAAATTGTAAAAAGTCGATAGAATAACAGGTTTTGCCCTATTACGAAGGGTATGAAGTCTGAAACTCAAATGACTATCAACATTTTCTGACCTTAATCCTCATCAATTTGAAAAAAATGGGCCAGAAAAACAAAATTTTATAACAAACAGAATACAAGGGAAAAATCTGGACAATTGAGAGCTATGTTCACAGGAAGATCAGTATGCCCAATAGAGAGAGACAAAAATACATGCACATTCTCTAGCCCCTCTCAACACCTTGCATCTTGGTGGACTACACTTTTCGAAGGTGCCATATTTTAGGTTACTACACTACTTGAAAATATCATTAAAATGCACACTTCTTTTATCACACTACTGTGAATGAACCTATCAGAACATTCTGCTAAGGATGACTGAAAAAGCAAACTAAAAACTAGGTGCAAGTCTGTCTTCTATGTACACACACACTAAAACTTTCATAACTATAGAATAGACAATTAGCATACAGCTTGGTTAGAACATACGTGTCCCTTCCTGCTCCGGTAAACCGTCAAAGCTACATACTTAGGAGAATGCAGTAATGCTTTCATCTTGTACATAACTGGCAAGATACCATTCCACATGCACGGGTCTGCCGACTCTGCCTTGGATTATATTTTACTTATCAACAACGAAAAAATTACTAAAACTAGTAAACAAAAACAGAAACGAGCATGGGCATATCACAGTCAGTGAAAGCGCTTACCAAGTGTGAATAAAGAGTCCGCTTTTAGTAGTTCGCTCGTTTCTGATTATATTTTACTTATCCCATTTCGGTAGCACTTGATGTATTTCTTCCAGGAAGAGAATTGATGGAGACATTAGCTTTTTGGTATCCATACTACACAGTTCGCCTTGGTATATCAGTCAAGTATCAAAAAGCTTGCTCGGTGAAAGTAAAAAATCGGAATGCGATTGGCTATTCCCACCCCCGCGCGCTAGTAACTACATAGACCCCTCCCCACCAAACACAACCTGCCGGTGGAAAGCCCGATAATATCTTGCAGATCATATGTACCTACCACACTTTACCCAAAACAGCGGTGATTTTATTAAAACCTTTCTGCACCCCACAGCATGACAAGGACTGATCGGAGTATTGTTTGGGATCTATTTTGAAGCAGTTATTCCTATAGAGACATAGCATAAGCTCCTATTACAAACCAACAATAATAATAAAGATCTGTACCCTCCAGGAAGTCCAAAAAAAGCAAACTAAAACCACGAAGAGTTAACGCTCAGCAACACAGGACCCAGAAGCAAAATCAAAGCTAGGCAATTCGCCTTTTAAAAGCACATAAACTGCTCGGTCTTGTTTAAGACTTTTGTTGTAGCAGTGAAAACAAAAAATCAAACAATTTCTCATCTGTACCCTCCAATTACTAGCAAGTGATAAGCAAGAACATAACTGTCTCATTTTACAGTTAATCTAGCAGCCCAGATGGAATGGAACAGAAAGGCACTCATACTGAAGACAGCAAACGCATGAACTGTATGTAACAAGTTGCTGGTGCTTCCAAAAGCCTTTATATTATACCTATGTTAGTTGTGCATTTTATTTATTTAAAAAACACTGTTTGGAAAGGAAAGGAAACTGAAAGTGATTAATGCCTCACAACTTTCGTCTTATCAGCAACAAATGGTTCAACAGCAACCAGAAAAGCGAGCACATAAAAACTGGTGTGCCAATGGAGGATATGCTGATCAGTGGCAGTGCTTCTAAACCTGTTCACCTAATCCCTCACTACAGATCAGAGAGAGTACCTGCTGCTGTTGTTGTAACTGCAGAGGTAGAACCCTCATACCCAGCCCTCGACACACAATGTCATACTAAATGCAGAATACAGCTTCACCAATGTAATTTAAAAAAAAATTGCATTCACCTAGTTATTAACTGAAAATGAATCACAGAGTGAAAAAAGCACATATTTACCTTGGCTGGAAAAGCTGAACTGGGAACTCCTTGGGCAAAGCTGAACCGAAAACTACTTGTAGCTCAGGCGATAGGTGCAGAATCCCCAAATAAAATAGAGGATTCAGTAGCAGGTAAAATCTCCAGTTCTTCGCAGAAAGAAGGAAATACCTGCTGCTGGACCCACTATTTATTAGGGGAGAACAAAAGAAGCTTAGGTTGGGGTGGAGGTGTTATGCAAGTGGTGGCTCGGAATGCAAGAAGCCGATTGGCTGCCACCACTTGCTTAGCAAGAACTTTTCAAACGCTTTTTCTAAAAAAAACTTCAATGTGACCTTAATGTTAAAACACACTGAATCGTAACTAGATATGATAAATTACATATTTAGTTACGATTTCAGACTGCTTTACATTAAGGTGAACTAAAAATCAGCAGTACACTTTCTCTCGCTTGTGGAAGCACTCGGGGGTAAGGGCTTGAAAATTGTATCTTCTCATGGCGCGCTCAGGCTTAAACACACAGGTGCCATGAGGAGGTACTCGGGGTTAATGAGTTAAATGTTTTGAATGCAACCAGTGGGGTCATGTGGCATACAGATGTCCATGGAGGCAAGGTGGGGAACAAAATGTGAGAGAGAGCCAGTAAGTGCGGAAGACAAAATGCCAATAGTAGGTTGCCTTGAGGCAACAGGGGTACCTTGAGGCAACAGGGGTACCGAAATACCATCCTGCAGATGTCCTGATAGGGAAAGATATTGATGAGGCAGTACCATGTGTTTATGCAGTTACACACAATCAGGCTTCGAGGCGAGCATGTGGGTCTGGTAGCCTGGGGGAGACCCAGACAGACCACATGCTTGCAGCCAGGACTGATAAGGTGTTTGCTTCACGGAGGAAGCTACACTGTAACAGTGAGACTGAAGGTGAGCCACAGCTGCTTGTGGGTACTGATGTTACCTTGGACAGAGTGACTGCAAAGGTAGAGGTGACTAGTAGTACCCAGGCTGACAGTGAGGCACCACTGTCTGAGGATGCCAGACTTCCTGTAGAAGGGGAGCTGGGAAGGTTACAAAGAGAGAGTTGAGACAGGCTCAGCTCTCAGACCCTACATTGCAAGGCCTGAGGCAGGTAGTTAGTGAGGCACCTGATTCTCAAGGGAAGGGGAAATCTGTATACTGGGACAAAGAATTACTGTGTAGAGAGTGGACCCCTGAGGGAGGGCTAGAATGTGAGGGGTACAGCAGTTGGTAGTGTCTAGAGCCTATTGTCTGGCGCTTCTAGCCTCAGCCCATGATATTTCCTTTGCAGGTCATATGGGCATAAAACGTACAAAGAGATGTATTATGCAGAACTTCTATTGGCCTGGAATTTCCAGAGATGTAACAAGCTACTGCAGGACTTGTGAGCAGTGCCAAAAGGTAGGCAAGGCAGGAGACAAGGTGCAAGCTCCTTTGATGCCTTTGCCTGTGATTGAGGAGCCATTTCAGAGGGTATCTATGGATATTGTGGGGCCTCTGAGTATCCCAGGTTCCATAGGGAAAAATATATCCTAGTGGTAGTAGATTATGCTACACGATACCCTGAGACAGTGGCTTTGTCCTCTCTTGAGGCAGAAAAGGTGGCAAATGCTTTGTTACATATTTTCATCAAGGTAGGTTTCCCAAAGGAAGTACTGACTGGCAGAGGTGCCAGTTTCATGTCAGACCTGCTGGCTTGGCTGTGGAAGTCCACTGGGGTGAAACACATGAAGACCACCCCCTATCATCCCCAGACTAATGGTCTATTTGAGATGTTAAACTCTACACTCAAGTCCATGCTACGGGCATTTGCAGACCAGTTTCAGAGGGAGTGGGACAAATATTTGCCCCATCCTTTCCCAGGAATCCACAGGTTTTTCACCCTTTGAGTTGTTGTATGGGCATAGGGTGAGGGGACCTCTAGATTTAATTCAAGATGAGTGGGAAGGTGAGTGTGAATCTCACAAGGAGTCTGTTGTGGCATATGTCCTAAACCTCAGGACAGGGCTCAGGGAACTCATGGGCTTGGCCCAGGAGAACCTGACAGAAGCCCAACAAAAGAAAAAGGTATGGTATGACAGGAATGCTCGAGCTCGAGAGTATGTTGTAGGGCAGCAGGTAATGGTTCTCATTCCTGTCAGACACAACAAGCTGCAAGCAGCTTGGGAGGGACCCTACAATGTGGTAAGGAAGGTAAGTGATGTTAACTACATAGTAGAATTGCTTGGCAGGAGGCAGGAGCACAACTTGTGCCATGTTAACATGATGAAACCTTACCATGATGTGGAGGCCCTTGTACTGATTATTTGCAGTGGATTGCAGGAGGAGTCTGAGGGAGATCTGTTGACTGATCTCCTCAGTGAGGCTCGGACTGAAACCTCAGTGGAAGGGGTAGCAATGTCCCAGCAGCTATCTCCTACCCAAGTTCGAGAAGTCCGAGCAGTGCTACAGGAGTTTGGGGACATGTTCACTGGGAAACCAGAGTGCACCCACCTGGTGCAGCACCAGGTAGATACAGGACCCCAAAGGCCTCTTAGGCCGGCCCCTTATAGGGTGCTTGAGAGAATCAAACAGACTCTGAGGAAGGAGATACAGGAGATGTTGGAACTAGGGGTAATTCAAGAGTCCAACAGTCCCTGGGCCTCTCAGTGGTGCTCCTGCCACAGAAGGGTGTCAGCACCAGGTTCTGTGTGGACTACAGGAAATTAAATAGTCACACAGAGTCAGATGCTTACCCCATGCCTAGGACAGATGATGCCCTAGAGCAGCTGGGTGAGGCTAAGTATCTTACAACCATTGATCTTACTAATGGTTATTGTCAGGTGCCCTTGACTCCCAGTGCTAGAGAGAGGTCAGCCTTTTTTACTCCTTTTGCCTTGTATGAGTTCACAAAGATGCCCTTTGGGATGAAACATGCCCCAGTGACTTTCCAGAGGATGGTAGAGCACATCCTGGGAGGAGCAAGAGGGTTTGCCCTTGCTTACCTAGATGATATTGCCATCTACAGCCATTCCTGGCAAGAACACCTTCAACATGTCAGGGAGGTGCTGGGCAGACTACAGAGGGCAGGGTTGACCAGTAAGCCCAACAAATGTGAGGTGGGTATGTCAGGTGGGTAGTCTCCTACCTGGGACATAGAGTGGGGAGTGGTAAAATCAGGCCAGAACCTGCCAAAGTAGAAGCCATTCAGGCATGGCCTGCACTTGTTACCAAAAAGTTGGTGAAGGCATTCTTAGGGACAGCAGGGTACTACAGAAAGTTCATCCCCAGTTATAGTACCATAGCTGCTCCCCTCACAGACCTGACAAGGAAAACAGGCCAGATAAGGTTGTGTGGACCCCAGCATGTGAGCAGGCATTCCAGAAGCTTAACAAAGCTTTGGGAGGACACCCCTGTGTTAGCCAGTCCAGATTACAGCAAAGAATTTGTTGTGCATGTGGATGCTTCGAACCATGGGGAGGGGGCTGTACTTAACCAGATTTCTTCAGAGGGAGACGAGCACCCACTGGTTTATCTCAGTCGTAGGCTCCAACCCAGTGATGAATGTGATGCAGCTGTAGAAAAGGAATGTCTAGCCATAGTGTGGGCACTGCAGAAACTTCAGCCTTATCTGTATGGAAGAAAATTCACTGTAGTTACAGACCACAATCCCCTAACATGGTTACACAGAGCCAGCCAGTAAAATGCCAAGTTGCTAAGATGGAGCCTAGGGTTGCAAGCATATATGTCAGTGCAGCACCACAATGGGATTAGCAATGCCAACGCAGATGGGCTCCCAAGACAGGGAATGGGGTAAGGTATACTCAGACATACCTAACCCTCTCAAACAATGTTTTTCAAGGGTCATTTGAAAAACTAGCTTGAGTTCTCCAGGGGGAAGATATGTGAAGATAGGTGAAGGCTGCCAGCCTAGCCAGATAGAATTTTGTAGATTATTCTGACATTTGTAAATATTAATATAAGCCACAGACTTGTTCTCATAAATGGAAGAAAATGCTGTTAAATGTGAAACTGCAAAAATGTAACAATAGTGCACTCTGCTGTCGGAAGGCTGATAGGTCCAGCATTGTGTAATTGTTTGATGTCAAAACTCGGAGATGAGATATCTAAATGAAGGAATTCTTCCTATTGTTTTGAGGCCAGAGTTAATGGCTAGAATTTACATGTATAATTTCTTTTATTGCTCTGGCTTCTTGACCAGCTGCAAGATCAAAAGGGCCATTAACCTTTGAGTTTCTGTTAGCCTGGGAAAACAGAAAATTGTTCAGAATGATGTAATGTGAAGTAGCACTGTAGTTTCAATTTAAAGAGAGAGAATCAGAGAGCATTCGGCATTTGTCTTAAGAACATCCAACTCACCAGCACTTCCTATGTTATATATGTAAGTTTATTTTAGAACTGTGTTTTCTCTTAGATATAGCTAGGAAATAGGAAGATTAGATTAGTTTTTCTTCTGTATTGATGTCAGAACTTTTCTATTGTATTATTTTATGCATTTCTCTGTGATCTCTGAACTCTTGTGTAGCACTGTGTAGTAAGAAGTATTGTCTTGCATTTTTATTTATTATTAAATATTTTTAAACCTTTCAACTGTGGCTGTTTTGTGTAGAGATAATTTAAGTTCTAGAACACATTGCATGTATATAGTGATACTGTCCAAGTCACTCCAAATAAACCTTGACTGTTCAGTTGCACTTACCATTTGGATAATAATATTGCACAGTAATAACTGGACACCCTTTGTTAAGGGCCTTTTTAGTAGCTGATATTAGTGGGTGGTGGCAGCTGGTACTACCTTTAAGACTAGGCAGAAAGGGGGGCACAGCTGGAGAATCTGTGCCAGCCTTTCCCAGGAGTGTTTGTGTGTTTGTGCATAACTCATATCTCAAAGTGTGTGTGTGTGTGTGTGTGTGTGTGTGTGTGTGTGTGTGTGTGTGTGTGTGTGTGTGTGTGTGTGTGTGTGTGTGTGTGTGTGTGTGTGTGCGCATGTGTGTGTTTGAGCTACTTGGGCAGAGATACGAAGCACTGGTTGGACAGAGAGGGTGCTGGAGGTTTTAGCTTGCCCATTAGGCTGGGATCTGGACCCTATAGCTGTGCCGGTGGGGAGTCATATTGGGGATCTGGAGAGAAAGGGAGAAACCAGCCCCAGACTGACTGTGATCTCTATGTGCTCTTAAGGGAATTTGTACTGTACTGTGTGTATATTTGTTATCCTTCCCTATGTGGATAACCCTCACTGGTGTTAGTGGTGAGGATTGAGGCTCCTTGATTGCTGGGCCAGTGCACAGGCGTCACACTAACTACCTGCTTCGGGAAAATCATATATTAGCAAATAGAAATTATTTTCTAGTTGGTGCAAAAAGAGAAACAAGAACCCTGTAAAAGCTAGTATTTCTCTGGTTCTACAATAGTTGTGTGAGTTATTATCATCTGGCCTTTCTTACTTCTCTATCAAGGTATATTTGTCAGCCATTTCAGCATGTCTGCCCATGGATTCTCCTCTTTTAATGCATTCCCATTTTGAAATGTTTTTCAATGGGATGTTACATAACAGGCCTTCTAGAAAACGTGTGGCGCCCCCTTGGGATCTCAACTTTGTTTTAGAAAAATATTTTTTTTCATTTCAATCATCAGGCTGATTTGAAGTTCTTAACATGAAAAAAAGTTCTGCAGATTGCTCTTACTTCTGGAGAAGAATATATGAGTTGCAAACTCTTATGGTGGACCAGCCTTTTCTTGTTTTCCACAAAGATAGGACTTTCTAAAGAGATAATCCTTCTTTTATGCTTAACATGGTATCCAAGTTTACTGTGAGCTAAACTAACCATCTCCCTGTTTGATTTCCGGAACCTAACAATGAGGGAGAGAGGATTCTTTGGATGTCTGGAGACAACTCAGATTTTATCTTTACAGATCTAAAACATTCAGAAACTCTGATCAGCTATTTATTTCTTGTGAAGGTAAGAAAAGTCTATGGGAAACAGAATGTTTCCAAATTATTTGTCATGCTGTTAGCCTTTGTTATACCCATCATAATAAGGTAATTCCAGGAGAGTCAAGGCTCAGTCTGAAATGACATTGGCTTCATCTGTGGCTTTTTGGAAGGAAGTAGATTCTAGAAGCACTCTAGAAACAGCAACTTGGTCCTCTGCACGTACTTTACAAAGTACTACAAACTAGATTACTTCTCCAGGTATAGAGTAGGCTTTGCTAGGACCAGTCTCTAGGGACTCCTGAACCCTAATCCTTCCTCCTCCCTGTCAGTGTAAGCCATAGTAGCTCTACTGATAGAGCTAAGACTACTGCAACAGTGATCAAATGATGAGCATAGTATGGTTGTGTACTTAAACTTATCATAAAAGTATATGTTCAAATGATCATTGCTGAATTAACCAATCCGTTCCCCCTTTTTGTTTTATATTTTTGTTGCCAGGGAGAGACCTTTTTTTTGTTTTATTTTCCTAGCATTGACCTCTTTCTGGACTCTAGCCTTCTTCTCTCAGTTGGCATGAGAGCCCTGAAGGGCTTGGTGCCCAAACCCATTTTTTTCTTCAGCTTTGCTTGAGTTGGTAGTGGTTTGGGCATGTGGAAGGTGCTGTTAAGCTTTGGAAGCTGGCCAAGCCTTGAAAGGATATAACCCATATAGCTAAGGCTTCTGCAGCAATGATCATTCAAACATCAAATCTTATGGTAAGTTTACTTTTACAGGTGTACTTTCTGAGGTCTGTGTCTTTGTATACTCTGCATGTAACATAGTCCAACCTGTAGGCCAAAGACTGCATGTTTTATCCAATGAATGTTGATATGGAAGTGTTATGAGGTGTTCTGTTTGCAGATAATTAAATCCTTAGCTGTTGCAGTAATGCTGTACTATCCCCTTTGGAAGAGTTACGTCTGTCAAGTGTGTAGTATATTGTAGGTGCCCTATAAGTAGGAGTATTACTTGTTGTGATGCTGGGAATATTGATACAGTTGCTGTGAGTCTAGTGCTATGGGCTGCGTATGTTGGGAAGACATCTATTACATTCCAGAGATGTACGTAGAGTGGCCTTTTCTTTAACATTCTTCAAGGGTGGTCTTATTCATCCACTGTACCCCTACATCCTATACACCCCTTCAGTGAATTGCAGATGTGGGGAAAGTGTCTGCAATAGTACCGTATGGTTATGGATGATTAAAGTATTAGTGAGTAAATTCATTTGTTGGACATGGATCCAAGGAGTTTGTCAACGACCACCTGTACTTGCCTCAGTCAGACATCACTGTAGGGGATGTGTAGTCCATAGCCAGTGTAGAGGTTTGGATCATGCCCTTCCTACATCTGTGTCAGGACATTCTTTGTATAGTCTATACAACTTCATTTGGTGTGTGTTGTGTGAGTGTGAGTGTGTGTGTGTGTGTGTGTGTGTGTGTGTGTGTGTGTGTGTGTGTGTGTGTGTGTGTGTGTGTGTGTGTGTGTGTGTGTGTTTGGGGGGGCTACACATGTACCCTGTGTAGGAGAATGTCTATGTACAGTGCGAGGTGATTGCATTCACATCTTGTGGAATGGATTGTTGTAAGCCCATGTCTACCCATGAGATATACATGAGTAATCTTCTTTATCCTATAATAGGTGATTGTGCAGTGGTCCTGAATACACTAAACATTATAAGTCAAGTGTTTTCTACTGGCAGGGGGTGTCTAATTATTGGCAGTCATATCCTGTATTGGGTCTATGCCACCTCCACAAGCGGAGGCGGTTTACCAAGATTTATGTGACAAATGTAGTCCTTCAAAGAGTAAATGGTGGAAATATGCTTGTGTGGCCTATGCACATATAGATGGCAGGAGATGTCCCACATACAGTCATATGTGTGAGCCTGGTGCACTGTATGCCCACCTCAGGATATTTTGATACCCCTGCCAAATGTCTATAAAACAGTCAGACAAACAGTACACATAGCCTATCTACAAGTATTCTAGATGTATATATGGGTAATCCCCCATACCTGTAGCAGTGGAAGATGGGTCTTGCCAACACTGTCCATTTCTAGGTGAAAGAGATATACCATATGAGATCTTCCAACATCTCACATGCATATTTCTTTGCAGTTGCAATTGCCTGAAGGTGGGAAATGCCAGAAAAGTAAATTCTGCCATACAGAGAGTGAGATCCTGCTACATACCCTCCATCAGCATGACTGAAGGATGCTTCACCATGAGAGATTTGACCAGGCCTTCCATGCATATATCTAGAAGGATATTATACATGACATCAGTGCTGTGAATGGCCAAAATCGGAACTAAGACCATTAATATGATTGCCACAGTGTGCACTAAGGCAGCTCACCTAGCACAGCAACAGCAGAGGGCCACATGAGGGGGTGCGCTGACAGAACCACCTTTGACGGAGTCAGAGGAGTTCCTGACATTTCAACAGGGAATCCAAATAGTAATGCTATCATGGTGGGGTGGTAGATATCAGTACCAATTTGCACATGGCACTGTAGATATCTGTTGGAGATGCCCTAGGTGGGTATGTCTGAACATGAAGTAGCTGTACAAGCATGACTTGTTTCTTTTACAGTAATATCAGTAACATAGATCCAGAGGACACCTGCCCAAGTTATGTTACCCATTACTTTTCTGTAGCCCTGTTATATAGGAGTTGTTTCACTGGGCTGTGGGTGTTGGTGTAGGGTTCCTCCTTAGTTTAGGTGATGTTTTGTTTTCACAGATAATGTGTTTACTAGAGTCCTCCATCATGGACATCATGTACTTTTGAGGTGCTGGGTTACTTGATGTAGAACCCTCTGCAGTCTCAGAGAGAGAGAGAGAGAGAAGAGAGAGTCAGAGTCAGAATCACAGAATGAAAGACTACTTTTGGTTTTAGCAAGGAGATCCAACTAAATGCATGAAGTATTATCAAAAGAAAAGAAAAGAAGAAAGTCTTCAGAAACCTTCAAAAGGTAACAGAGATCTGTGTACCTGGGCACAGAATGTCGTGCACAAAAACACTGTGAATTTAACTTTTAAATAGTTTGAAAGACTAGTGAAAGTCACAGTGAACTCTGATGTATTTGGGTAAAGCAAAATATGAATTTTGTCAGAGCAAACCATCTGTTTCTTCATATTAAAAATGTTTTTTCTTGATTATGACAGAGCATATTTCTTCCTTTTTATGCACTATGCTAAATGGGTGCATTTAGAAGGTGCAGCATAGCAATTTGTTTCATTAGCAATACAGGTGTATAGCTCCTCTGGGAACATCAAATTCAAGAAGTCCATCTCTGTGCTATCTGAGCCCAAGTGATCTATTGGTCCTACTCGCCCCACAAATTCCTCAATGTGTAAAGTTTGGAGGTGTTTTTCCCACGTGATCTTACGTGGTGGGCATGCTCGGCATACCTGACTGGGTCGCAAGGAACAGTTGGAAATGGGAAGGGCTGAAGGGTTGAGAGATAGTGCTCTCTCAGTGCCAGTAGCAACTGTACTGCTTGCAGTTGGTAGTGAACTGCTGACACATGCTCCCTGCTGAGGCACACCCATATCATTCTCTGACATGGAGCTACTTGGACTCATATCTAGAGGATTATCTCCATCACAATCACCATACTCTGGACTACTTCCCACATCATGCACAGTTGAAGGCACATCCACACCCTTATCAGCACTTGCAGTGCCATGCACTGTGGAGGACTGCATAGTTGTGTCAGTCAGACCAGGTGCTTTCGTGAACACAGATAAAGGCATGTCATCGTCTGCGTCATAATCAGAATGCACTTGGTGGCCATTGTGTGTGGCCAACTTGTGTGTGGGCACCTTCCTTAGGTGTGCAAGTGGCACCTCATCCTCACTGTCATGGTCACTGTCATAATTACTGGTCATGCCTGCTTTGGCAACTCGTAGTGGTCTTTCAGGAATGGCGGGCACAGGAGCATCATCCGTATCACAGGCAATGGCCTTTTCACGCAGACGTGCGAGTGGAATGTCATCCTCTGAGTCATAATCATCATCCTCACTCTGGTTGGCATTATGTGGTACATCAAGGTGCATACCATTGTCTGAACCACTGCTACAACCATCACAGTCAGTTTCCTCACCCAACAGGTAAATGCTGCTTGCTTTCTCCTCAACAGATGGCATCTTTGGTGGTGACTGTGTTGCTTTACACTTCAAATCACACCTGAAAAACACAATGCAATATAACATTCTAATGTAATATACCTGCACAGAAGCACATGAAAAGCAATGCACTTATTTCTATATTATATATATATATATATACATACATACATACATATATATATATATATATATATATATATATATATATATATATATATACACACACACACACACACACACACACACACACACACCTATATATTTATATCTCCATCTATATATATCTCCATACACATATAAATCTGTGTGTGTGTATGTGTATATATATATATATATATATATATATATATATATATATATATATATATATATATACACATATATGTCCCCAGCTACTTTACACCATGGGTAACTCACCAAACAGATATGCAAATAGTCTAACAGGTGAAATATGCCTCTAGTATCTCACCCACAAAAGGAGGTATCAAAAGAGCAAGACTATAATCAGTAACTCAACACAATGACTTCATAGTTCAAAAGCACAGGAAATATTTTACCAAGCAGTGCAGAATAGTTGCAAAGAAATACAACATATGAGTTTGGATATTGTCATTGCCTTATAGTTAAAAACAATTTATGATTTTCTGTCAAATGAGAGGATGCAAGGCAGTCAATAATAATATATATATTCAAATTCTTCACCTCTTATTCCAGCCACTTTCTCATGAAAAAACAGACATTGAAGATGTAATGTATACATTTTTCCTCCTAGACTGCTTCCCTTTCTTGAAATTGTATACATGACATAAATGAAAGTAGTGTGGAGGGGTGGGGGTGTATTGCAATCACTGCAAGTGGAGAAAGAGCCAAATGTGAGTTGTGCATTCATCAATGTGATAACGACTTCTACTTATGTGAATAACAGTGATAACTGCTGACAGTTTTACCTGAAAAGTGACAATGACTCAGTACTATATTGCAACTCCACTGTGCTAATGACTTGCAAAGTTATGCATGGCCAGACACAGGTGATAATTGCTGGAATTCATTATATTACCTTCTGCAGGTGTTATGCAACACAGTCATAATCTGTTATAAGGCCATAGTCACTCAAATAGTATAACACTTACATATTACTGAGCCCTTCCTCCCACCTAAATTCCACAAATGACTGACAAAGCCAGGAGAAATGCATAAAAATAATGTAGCTCCATGCTGTCAGTAGACCCTCTGTAATAACCTTTTCTCACTCAGGCAACTACTCACTATAATCATATTAATAATAATAAGACAAGCCGAAATAAACTAGATAGCTTGTCTTCTGCCATAGTTTTACATAATTGCACACATTATTTACATCTAATTTCTATACCAGAATGCAAAATTCAAAGCTAACATTGAAACAGCTGGCAACAACTATTGAGACACTCCATTTCTATTACTGAACCAAAGGTTACTAAGTCGTTCAGTGCTTTAAAGGTAAAGAACAGGATTTTCAACTACAAAATCAGCTACCAA
This sequence comes from Protopterus annectens, assembly GCF_019279795.1. Taxonomy (NCBI): domain Eukaryota; kingdom Metazoa; phylum Chordata; order Ceratodontiformes; family Protopteridae; genus Protopterus; species Protopterus annectens. Next base: position 1,426,846,064 of record NC_056729.1, read on the forward strand.
TGGATTGCTCTAGATTACCACAAAGTGGTTTTGGAGGATTGCTAGTTGATGAAGAATATCTCACTCATGAAACTACTAATCACAAATAGAATACTACAAGCAGAAGTGATTGTCTGCTTATTTTACACTATTTACTCAATGGTGTATCCGATGTCTTATATGCTAGTATATTACACTATAAATACATTTCTGTGCTGTATTTTAAGTAATGTAACCGTATGAAATTGTCACACTTAATTTCTATGCTTCCCCAGTAACCCATCGAGTTGTTTGTATTGTGTATGCATAAGCACCAAAAAGCACAAACTATTTTGCCCAGCGGTCACTACAGCAGTCAGACCATGTATCCACAAGCACTTCCCTGAAATACAATGAATTATTTCCGTAAGTAACATTACTATGTCCTGGTATACATGCACCTCAATAAAATGTTTCCCCCGAAAAACACTACAGTAACATTTCCTAGTATGTGACACCACCAGCATGAACACTTCACCCAAGCAACCCCTTCAGTAGAATGTTGAGGTATGCACAATCACCAAAATTAAACACTTCCCCAAACGAAACGTGTGTAACATTTCCTAGTATGTACAAGCACCAAAATGAAGCATTCACTCAGTCAAGCCCTTCAATATAATGTATGCACAGGCACCAGAATGAAAGATTTCCTAAAAACAACCATTCAGTAACATTTCCTGGTATGTACAAGCACAAACAGGAAAAAAATCAGAAATAAACACCCAATGCACAGGTGGGAAATTGCATCAGATTATCTGTTGAGTAGCCATTCCTTATATTCGGGGTACAGGAGAGAGAGAGAGAGAGAGAGAGAGTGAGAGAAAGATTGAAGAGTGGACACATCTCTTTAAAGGTACGTATATCTCTCAACCTCTTAGCTCAATAAATCCAGATAAAGCCTAAAATAATGGGAGAACAAATGTTTATAAATAAGGACAGATCTTAAATATTGCTCTTATATAATTAGAAAGTTGCTATAATAACATGATTTATATCAATTTGCAATCTCTGTTGGATGAGGTCTATACCTCTCACCTGCCCCTGATTTTCAGGGGCATCCCTGATTTTGACTCAAATTTTAGCTCTGCCTCTCTTAATGTCCCCTAAAATTGGGGACTTTGAGAAATCTGGTAATTATACTTAATACACAATGACAATAAATAGAGTGACAGAATTTTTACTTCAGAAAATGTATACTAATTCATATTCTCGTAATCTGTCAGTGTCTCAGATTAATAGTGATAATATTTTAAAAGTGTCCCTGGTTACTTCTGGACTTGTTCCTGATTCTGTTGAGATCTTTCTGATTAGTAAAGAGCCATGATAAAGTTTAAAACTGAAATGTAACTCATTATTTAGTGACTTCAGCCTCCAATGATTTGCCAGCATATACTACAAGTCTGAAACAGTAGGAAGAGGAATTATTTTACATCAAATTTACTAAAAAAATATATAAAATAGTAATAAAAAATAAATTCTAAACAATTTAACATATAGCCTATTCTCTAAACACTATAATGCCCTCCAGGGGGGTCTATATCACTTTGTCGAACAAACTATTTATCAGATACCACTTCTTTGAACTTTATTTATTGAAACCTAACCCATCAAATGCTCATAAAATCGTCTAAGGCCAGCTTCAAGAGAAAAACTGCACAGGACACTAAGGATAATCACAAGGCTTTCTTTAGTTATGTTAGGAACCTGGGTGGGAATTCCCAGATATGCTCAGAATTAGTCCAAAATGACAAAAAATACACCGAACCCACAGATATTGCCAACATCCTAGCTGACAGGTTCAGCGCAAACTTCTCCCCCCCTTCCCCACCAAAAGGGCAAATATCTATCCCAGCAGAGTGCTGCCCCCCTGACATCTCAGATGCTCAGGTAAGAGCCGCCCTCTCTAAAGCAAAAAACACAGCATCAGTGGGACCAGATGGTGTCCTGGGCTGCATCCTACATGAACTTCAAGAAGAACTAAACCCAAACATAAAACTACTGTTTAATCTCAGCCTTACTACAGGATATGTACCCAAAGAGTGGCGTACAGCAACAGTGGTCCCTCTCCACAAAGGTGGTGCCTCAACGGATCCTGGAAACTATCGCCCCATAAGCCTGACTAGCTTGGTCTGCATAGCTATGGAAAGGATCATCATGGACCTCATAAATAGATATTGGGGACCTACAGACACTGGATCCTACCCAGTTCGGCTTTGTTAAGGGCAGATCCTGCCTCTTAAACCTGGTCAATTTCTTTGAAACAGTCACCAAGGCCATTGACGAGGGGAAGGTGGTCCACACAGCCTACCTGGACCTTGCAAAAGCCTTCGATACAATACCCCACTCGGGCATTATAGATAAGCTCACCAGCTTAAATATAAACCCCTATGTCACTAGATGGGTTGCAAACTGGCTCAAGGACACAACCCACATGGTTAGAATTGCTGGAGCCATGTCAGACTCCAAACCAGTTACAAGTGGCGTCCCACAAGGCTCAGTCCTGGGACCTCTCTTGTTCGGTATATATTTCTCGGAGGTACAGGCTAACACGGAAGGACTGTGGCTGACCAAGTTCGCAGATGACTGCAAGCTGGATGCCATAATCGACTCTCCAGCCGACACAAGCGTCCTACAAAAGGGCCTCATAGAAACAGACAACTGGTGCCAGAGCCATGGCCTCAAGCTAAATGCCAAAAAGTGTATAGTCATCCCCTTTGGCAAAAACAAAGTGCCCACAAATTACCACATAGGTGGTAATCCATTAAGTACGGAAGAAGCAATTAGGGACCTGGGTACCCAAGTTGATAGCAATCTCTCATTTGACAACCACGTGGCCAAAGTGGTTAGAAAAACATTTTATATAGCCCACCTAATCATGAAGGGATTCACATCTAGATCAGGGGAGGTCATCGTGCCTCTTTACTCATCCCTCATCAGGCCCATAATTGAGTACAATGCCCCTTTTGGGATGTACCTTACCAGACACTTGCAGCAATTGGAAAGACCCCAAAAGTACCTCACCAAGAGGATCAAAGGGCTCAAACAGATGCCATATGCTGCCCGGTTAAAGAAACTCCAGCTCTACTCAGTGGCATACCGCCTGCTCAGAGGCGATCTGTGCCTGACGTATAAAGCCATGTCCAACCTGGAATTAATGGACATGCTGCACCTCAGAAAATCCAAATCCCATCTAGCTACGCGCTCGAGAGACTTGAACCTCAGCACTGAAAGAAATAGGACATGCTGGAGGGACAGATTCATAACCCAGAGGCTCCCCTCACTCTGGAATTAAATCCCAGTCCAGGTTAGGCAGAGTCTCTCATTGACTCTCTTCAAGAGGAATCTTGATGAGTGGATGGTAGATTGTAGGTTTACCCCGGGTATCACTTCTGTGTCACTGTTAGACAGAGGCAGAGTATACTAACCTCGAAAAAGGGCATAGCAAAATTCATTTAAAATGGGTGGCGAAAGCCAAACACATTCTGGCTAGGCTTATAAATGCCCTAGGGCAGATAGCCTAGTATGAACCTATGAACCTATAAAGTAGACCCATACATGTATGTATGTATGCATACATGTATTTATTTATTTTCATTTTTTACTGGGAAAGTCCAGCTAGGAAAAAAATGCCTTTTCAGCAGAGGCCCAGTTGAAAAGCTCCACAAAACAATTTTATACTGTCATACATTAATACAAAGAAAAAAATTCAGATCATTTAACAATGCAAAGTATAAATGTCACTCAGGATAACAATTGTAAACTCCATCGTTTGAAAGAGATTTGGACAACTGTGACAGAGCATTTGACTTATGATCTGTTGTTAACAAACTCTTTGAAGGCCTTTCTAAGCTTTGAGTTTGATATAAAACATTGAACATTTAAGATGTACTGGTTGATCTCCTGTGTCTGACATCCATGATAGGTATACAGTGCATTGTAGATACATTACCAGACATCTTGTCTTCCTTCAATACTCCTATACCAAAGTACAATTTTTTTCAGAGAAATCCTACTTCCTAACTTGCTCAATATAGCATGGTATCCTACAATATAGTGACCTCAATTTATATCATGCTATAATGGGTCTTCAAAATGAGATATTACTTGGCACATTCAGATGCTCCCTTTCAAAGTTATTTACCAAAATATGAAAAAAATCATAATTTCCATAACCTATGTCCCAAACAAACTTTGCTATCTGCCTATGAGTACAACATACAGGCCCCATTCAGGGATCTGGACAAAGCCATAAATAATGGGAGGATAAAGGCCCAAAGATAGGGACAATTTTAAACATTGCTTTTAAAATTGTAAAAAGTCGATAGAATAACAGGTTTTGCCCTATTACGAAGGGTATGAAGTCTGAAACTCAAATGACTATCAACATTTTCTGACCTTAATCCTCATCAATTTGAAAAAAATGGGCCAGAAAAACAAAATTTTATAACAAACAGAATACAAGGGAAAAATCTGGACAATTGAGAGCTATGTTCACAGGAAGATCAGTATGCCCAATAGAGAGAGACAAAAATACATGCACATTCTCTAGCCCCTCTCAACACCTTGCATCTTGGTGGACTACACTTTTCGAAGGTGCCATATTTTAGGTTACTACACTACTTGAAAATATCATTAAAATGCACACTTCTTTTATCACACTACTGTGAATGAACCTATCAGAACATTCTGCTAAGGATGACTGAAAAAGCAAACTAAAAACTAGGTGCAAGTCTGTCTTCTATGTACACACACACTAAAACTTTCATAACTATAGAATAGACAATTAGCATACAGCTTGGTTAGAACATACGTGTCCCTTCCTGCTCCGGTAAACCGTCAAAGCTACATACTTAGGAGAATGCAGTAATGCTTTCATCTTGTACATAACTGGCAAGATACCATTCCACATGCACGGGTCTGCCGACTCTGCCTTGGATTATAATTTACTTATCAACAACGAAAAAATTACTAAAACTAGTAAACAAAAACAGAAACGAGCATGGGCATATCACAGTCAGTGAAAGCGCTTACCAAGTGTGAATAAAGAGTCCGCTTTTAGTAGTTCGCTCGTTTCTGATTATATTTTACTTATCCCATTTCGGTAGCACTTGATGTATTTCTTCCAGGAAGAGAATTGATGGAGACATTAGCTTTTTGGTATCCATACTACACAGTTTGCCTTGGTATATCAGTCAAGTATCAAAAAGCTTGCTCGGTGAAAGTAAAAAATCGGAATGCGATTGGCTATTCCCACCCCCGCACGCTAGTAACTACATAGACCCCTCCCCACCAAACACAACCTGCCGGTGGAAAACCCGATAATATCTTGCAGATCATATGTACCTACCACACTTTACCCAAAACAGCGGTGATTTTATCAAAACCTTTCTTCACCCCACAGCATGACAAGGACTGATCGGAGTATTGTTTGGGATCTATTTTGAAGCAGTTATTCCTATAGAGACATAGCATAAGCTCCTATTACAAACCAACACTAATAATAAAGATCTGTACCCTCCAGGAAGTCCAAAAAAAGCAAACTAAAACCACGAAGAGTTAACGCTCAGCAACACAGGACCCAGAAGCAAAATCAAAGCTAGGCAATTCGCCTTTTAAAAGCACGTAAACTGCTCGGTCTTGTTTAAGACTTTTATTGTAGCAGTGAAAACAAAAAATCAAACAATTTCTCATCTGTACCCTCCAATTACTAGCAAGTGATAAGCAAGAACATAACTGTCTCATTTTACAGTTAATCTAGCAGCCCAGACGGAATGGAACAGAAAGGCACTCATACTGAAGACAGCAAACGCATGAACTGTATGTAACAAGTTGCTGGTGCTTCCAAAAGCCTTTATATTATACCTATGTTACTTGTGCATTTTTTTTATTTAAAAAACACTGTTTGGAAAGGAAAGGAAACTGAAAGTGATTAATGCCTCACAACTTTCATCTTATCAGCAACAAATGGTTCAACAGCAACCAGAAAAGCGAGCACATAAAAACTGGTGTGCCAACGGAGGATATGCTGATCAGTGGCAGTGCTTCTAAACCTGTTCACCTAATCCCTCACTACAGATCAGAGAGAGTACCTGCTGCTGTTGTTGTAACTGCAGAGGTAGAACCCTCATACCCAGCCCTCGACACACAATGTCATACTAAATGCAGAATACAGCTTCACCAATGTAATTTAAAAAAAAATTGCATTCACCTAGTTATTAACTGAAAATGAATCACAGAGTGAAAAAAGCACATATTTACCTTGGCTGGAAAAGCTGAACCGGGAACTCCTTGGGCAAAGCTGAACCGAAAACTACTTGTAGCTCAGGCGATAGGTGCAGAATCCCCAAATAAAATAGAGGATTCAGTAGCAGGTAAAATCTCCAGTTCTTCGCAGAAAGAAGGAAATACCTGCTGCTGGACCCACTATTTATTAGGGGAGAACAAAAGAAGCTTAGGTTGGGGTGGAGGTGTTATGCAAGTGGTGGCTCGGAATGCAAGAAGCCGATTGGCTGCCACCACTTGCTTAGCAAGAACTTTTCAAACGCTTTTTCTAAAAAAACTTCAATGTGACCTTAATGTTAAAACACACTGAATCGTAACTAGATATGATAAATTACATATTTAGTTACGATTTCAGACTGTTTTACATTAAGGTGAACTAAAAATCAGCAGTACACTTTCTCTCGCTTGTGGAAGCACTCGGGGGTAAGGGCTTGAAAATTGTATCTTCTCATGGCGCGCTCAGGCTTAAACACACACGTGCCATGAGGAGGTACTTGGGGTTAATGAATTAAATGTTTTGAATGCAACCAGTGGGGTCATGTGGCATACAGATGTCCATGGAGGCAAGGTGGGGAACAAAATGTGAGAGAGAGCCAGTAAGTGCGGAAGACAAAATGCCAATAGTAGGTTGCCTTGAGGCAACAGGGGTACCGAAATACCATCTTGCAGATGTCCTGATAGGGAAAGATATTGATGAGGCAGTACCATGTGTTTATGCAGTTACACACAGTCAGGCTTCGAGGCGAGCATGTGGGTCTGGTAGCCTGGGGGAGACCCAGACAGACCACATGCTTGCAGCCAGGACTGATAAGGTGTTTGCTTCAGGGAGGAAGCTACACTGTAACAGTGAGACTGAAGGTGAGCCACAGCTGCTTGTGGGTACTGATGTTACCTTGGACAGAGTGACTGCAAAGGTAGAGGTGACTAGTAGTACCCAGGCTGACAGTGAGGCACCACTGTCTGAGGATGCCAGACTTCCTGTAGAAGGGGAGCTGGGAAGGTTACAAAGAGAGAGTTGAGACAGGCTCAGCTCTCAGACCCTACATTGCAAGGCCTGAGGCAGGTAGTTAGTGAGGCACCTGATTCTCAAGGGAAGGGGAAATCTGTATACTGGGACAAAGAATTACTGTGTAGAGAGTGGACCCCTGAGGGAGGGCTAGAATGTGAGGGGTACAGCAGTTGGTAGTGTCTAGAGCCTATTGTCTGGCACTTCTAGCCTCAGCCCATGATATTCCCTTTGCAGGTCATATGGGCATAAAACGTACAAAGAGATACATCTGTATTATGCAAAACTTCTATTGGCCTGGAATTTCCAGAGATGTAACAAGCTACTGCAGGACTTGTGAGCAGTGCCAAAAGGTAGGCAAGGCAGGAGACAAGGTGCAAGCTCCTTTGATGCCTTTGCCTGTGATTGAGGAGCCATTTCAGAATGTAGCTATGGATATTGTGGGGCCTCTGAGTATCCCAGGTTCCATAGGGAAAAATATATCCTAGTGGTAGTAGATTATGCTACACGATACCCTGAGACAGTGGCTTTGTCCTCTCTTGAGGCAGAAAAGGTGGCAAATGCTTTGTTACATATTTTCATCATGGTAGGTTTCCCAAAGGAAGTACTGACTGGCAGAGGTGCCAGTTTCATGTCAGACCTGCTGGCTTGGCTGTGGAAGTCCACTGGGGTGAAACACATGAAGACCACCCCCTATCATCCCCAGACTAATGGTCTATTTGAGATGTTAAATTCTACACTCAAGTCCATGCTACGGGCATTTGCAGACCAGTTTCAGAGGGAGTGGGACAAATATTTGCCCCATCCTTTCCCAGGAATCCACAGGTTTTTCACCCTTTGAGTTGTTGTATGGGCATAGGGTGAGGGGACCTCTAGATTTAATTCAAGATGAGTGGGAAGGTGAGTGTGAATCTCACAAGGAGTCTGTTGTGGCATATGTCCTAAACCTCAGGACAGGGCTCAGGGAACTCATGGGCTTGGCCCAGGAGAACCTGACAGAAGCCCAACAAAAGAAAAAGGTATGGTATGACAGGAATGCTCGAGCTCGAGAGTATGTTGTAGGGCAGCAGGTAATGGTTCTCATTCCTGTCAGACACAACAAGCTGCAAGCAGCTTGGGAGGGACCCTACAATGTGGTAAGGAAGGTAAGTGATGTTAACTACATAGTAGAATTGCTTGGCAGGAGGCAGGAGCACAACTTGTGCCATGTTAACATGATGAAACCTTACCATGATGTGGAGGCCCTTGTACTGATTATTTGCAGTGGATTGCAGGAGGAGTCTGAGGGAGATCTGTTGACTGATCTCCTCAGTGAGGCTCGGACTGAAACCTCAGTGGAAGGGGTAGCAATGTCCCAGCAGCTATCTCCTACCCAAGTTCGAGAAGTCCGAGCAGTGCTACAGGAGTTTGGGGACATGTTCACTGGGAAACCAGAGTGCACCCACCTGGTGCAGCACCAGGTAGATACAGGACCCCAAAGGCCTCTTAGGCCGGCCCCTTATAGGGTGCTTGAGAGAATCAAACAGACTCTGAGGAAGGAGATACAGGAGATGTTGGAACTAGGGGTAATTCAAGAGTCCAACAGTCCCTGGGCCTCTCAGTGGTGCTCCTGCCACAGAAGGATGTCAGCACCAGGTTCTGTGTGGACTACAGGAAATTAAATAGTCACACAGAGTCAGATGCTTACCCCATGCCTAGGACAGATGATGCCCTAGAGCAGCTGGGTGAGGCTACGTATCTTACAACCATTGATCTTACTAATGGTTATTGGCAGGTGCCCTTGACTCCCAGTGCTAGAGAGAGGTCAGCCTTTTTTACTCCTTTTGCCTTGTATGAGTTCACAAAGATGCCCTTTGGGATGAAACATGCCCCAGTGACTTTCCAGTGGATGGTAGAGCACATCCTGGGAGGAGCAAGATGGTTTGCCCTTGCTTACCTAGATGATATTGCCATCTACAGCCATTCCTGGCAAGAACACCTTCAACATGTCAGGGAGGTGCTGGGCAGACTACAGAGGGCAGGGTTGACCAGTAAGCCCAACAAATGTGAGGTGGGTATGTCAGGTGGGTAGTCTCCTACCTGGGACATAGAGTGGGGAGTGGTAAAATCAGGCCAGAACCTGCCAAAGTAGAAGCCATTCAGGCATGGCCTGCACTTGTTACCAAAAAGTTGGTGAAGGCATTCTTAGGGACAGCAGGGTACTACAGAAAGTTCATCCCCAGTTATAGTACCATAGCTGCTCCCCTCACAGACCTGACAAGGAAAACAGGCCAGATAAGGTTGTGTGGACCCCAGCATGTGAGCAGGCATTCCAGAAGCTTAACAAAGCTTTGGGAGGACCCCCCTGTGTTAGCCAGTCCAGATTACAGCAAATAATTTGTTGTGCATGTGGATGCTTCGAACCATGGGGAGGGGGCTGTACTTAACCAGATTTCTTCAGAGGGAGACGAGCACCCACTGGTTTATCTCAGTCGTAGGCTCCAACCCAGTGATGAATGTGATGCAGCTGTAGAAAAGGAATGTCTAGCCATAGTGTGGGCACTGCAGAAACTTCAGCCTTATCTGTATGGAAGAAAATTCACTGTAGTTACAGACCACAATCCCCTAACATGGTTACACAGAGCCAGCCAGTAAAATGCCAAGTTGCTAAGATGGAGCCTAGGGTTGCAAGCATATATGTCAGTGCAGCACCACAATGGGATTAGCAATGCCAACGCAGATGGGCTCCCAAGACAGGGAATGGGGTAAGGTATACTCAGACATACCTAACCCTCTCAAGCAATGTTTTTCAAGGGTCATTTGAAAAACTAGCTTGAGTTCTCCAGGGGGAAGATATGTGAAGATAGGTGAAGGCTGCCAGCCTAGCCAGATAGAATTTTGTAGATTATTCTGACATTTGTAAATATTAATATAAGCCACAGACTTGTTCTCATAAATGGAAGAAAATGCTGTTAAATGTGAAACTGCAAAAATGTAACAATAGTGCACTCTGCTGTCGGAAGGCTGATAGGTTCAGCATTGTGTAATTGTTTGATGTCAAAACTCGGAGATGAGATATCTAAATGAAGGAATTCTTCCTATTGTTTTGAGGCCAGAGTTAATGGCTAGAATTTACATGTATAATTTATTTTATTGCTCTGGCTTCTTGACCAGCTGCAAGATCAAAAGGGCCATTAACCTTTGAGTTTCTGTTAGCCTGGGAAAACAGAAAATTGTTAAGAATGATGTAATGTGAAGTAGCACTGTGTTTTCAATTTAAAGAGAGAGAATCAGAGAGCATTCAGCATTTGTCTTGAGAACATCCAACTCACCAGCACTACCTATGTTGTATATGTAAGTTTATTTTAGAACTGTGTTTTCTCTTAGATATAGCTAGGAAATAGGAAGATTAGATTAGTTTTTCTTCTGTATTGATGTCAGAACTTTTCTACTGTATTATTTTATGCATTTCTCTGTGATCTCTGAACTCTTGTGTAGCACTGTGTAGTAAGAAGTATTGTCTTGCATTTTTATTTATTATTAAATATTTTTAAACCTTTCAACTGTGGCTGTTTTGTGTAGAGATAATTTAAGTTCTAGAACACATTGCATGTATATAGTGATACTGTCCAAGTCACTCCAAATAAACCTTGACTGTTCAGTTGCACTTACCATTTGGATAATAATATTGCACAGTAATAACTGGACACCCTTTGTTAAGGGCCTTTTTAGTAGCTGATATTAGTGGGTGGTGGCAGCTGGTACTACCTTTTAGACTAGGCAGAAAGGGGGGCACAGCTGGAGAATCTGTGCCAGCCTTTCCCAGGAGTGTTTGTGTGTTTGTGCATAACTGATATCTCAAAGTGTGCGTGTGTGTGTGTGTGTGTGTGGGTGTGTCTGTGTGTGTGTGTGTGTGTGTGTGTGTGTGTGTGTGTGTGTGTGTGTGTGTGTGTGCATGTGTGTGTGCGCATGTGTGTGTTTGAGCTACTTGGGCAGAGATACGAAGCACTGGTTGGACAGAGAGGGTGCTGGAGGTTTTAGCTTGCCCATTAGGCTGGGATCTGGACCCTATAGCTGTGCCGGTGGGGAGTCATATTGGGGATCTGGAGAGAAAGGGAGAAACCAGCCCCAGACTGACTGTGATCTCTATGTGCTCTTAAGGGAATTTGTACTGTACTGTGTGTATATTTGTTATCCTTCCCTATGTGGATAACCCTCACTGGTGTTAGTGGTGAGGATTGAGGCCAGTGCACAGGCGTCACACTAACTACCTGCTTCGGGAAAATCATATATTAGCAAATAGAAATTATTTTCTAGTTGGTGCAAAAAGAGAAACAAGAACCCTGTAAAAGCTAGTATTTCTCTGGTTCTACAATAGTTGTGTGAGTTATTATCATCTGGCCTTTCTTACTTCTCTATCAAGGTATATTTGTCAGCCATTTCAGCATGTCTGCCCATGGATTCTCCTCTTTTAATGCATTCCCATTTTGAAATGTTTTTCAATGGGATGTTACATAACAGGCCTTCTAGAAAACGTGTGGCGCCCCCTTGGGATCTCAACTTTGTTTTAGAAAAAATATTTTTTTTCATTTCAATCATCAGGCTGATTTGAAGTTCTTAACATGAAAAAAAGTTCTGCAGATTGCTCTTACTTCTGGAGAAGAATATATGAGTTGCAAACTCTTATGGTGGACCAGCCTTTTCTTGTTTTCCACAAAGATAGGACTTTCTAAAGAGATAATCCTTCTTTTATGCTTAACATGGTATCCAAGTTTACTGTGAGCTAAACTAACCATCTCCCTGTTTGATTTCCGGAACCTAACAATGAGGGAGAGAGGATTCTTTGGATGTCTGGAGACAACTCAGATTTTATCTTTACAGATCTAAAACATTCAGAAACTCTGATCAGCTATTTATTTCTTGTGAAGGTAAGAAAAGTCTATGGGAAACAGAATGTTTCCAAATTATTTGTCATGCTGTTAGCCTTTGTTATACCCATCATAATAAGGTAATTCCAGGAGAGTCAAGGCTCAGTCTGAAATGACATTGGCTTCATCTGTGGCTTTTTGGAAGGAAGTAGATTCTAGAAGCACTCTAGAAACAGCAACTTGGTCCTCTGCACGTACTTTACAAAGTACTACAAACTAGATTACTTCTCCAGGTATAGAGTAGGCTTTGCTAGGACCAGTCTCTAGGGACTCCTGAACCCTAATCCTTCCTCCTCCCTGTCAGTGTAAGCCATAGTAGCTCTACTGATAGAGCTAAGACTACTGCAACAGTGATCAAATGATGAGCATAGTATGGTTGTGTACTTAAACTTATCATAAAAGTATATGTTCAAATGATCATTGCTGAATTAACCAATCCGTTCCCCTTTTTGTTTTATATTTTTGTTGCCAGGGAGAGACCTTTTTTGTTTTATTTTCCTAGCATTGACCTCTTTCTGGACTCTAGCCTTCTTCTCTCAGTTGGCATGAGAGCCCTGAAGGGCTTGGTGCCCAAACCCATTTTTTTCTTCAGCTTTGCTTGAGTTGGTAGTGGTTTGGGCATGTGGAAGGTGCTGTTAAGCTTTGGAAGCTGGCCAAGCCTTGAAAGGATATAACCCATATAGCTAAGGCTTCTGCAGCAATGATCATTCAAACATCAAATCTTATGGTAAGTTTACTTTTACAGGTGTACTTTCTGAGGTCTGTGTCTTTGTATACTCTGCATGTAACAGTCCAACCTGTAGGCCAAAGACTGCGTGTTTTATCCAATGAATGTTGATATGGAAGTGTTATGAGGTGTTCTGTTTGCAGATAATTAAATCCTTAGCTGTTGCAGTAATGCTGTACTATCCCCTTTGGAAGAGTTACGTCTGTCAAGTGTGTAGTATATTGTAGGTGCCCTATAAGTAGGAGTATTACTTGTTGTGATGCTGGGAATATTGATACAGTTGCTGTGAGTCTAGTGCTATGGGCTGCGTATGTTGGGAAGACATCTATTACATTCCAGAGATGTAATGAGTGGCCTTTTCTTTAACATTCTTCAAGGGTGGTCTTATTCATCCACTGTACCCCTACATCCTATACACCCCTTCAGTGAATTGCAGATGTGGGGAAAGTGTCTGCAATAGTACCGTATGGTTATGGATGATTAAAGTATTAGTGAGTAAATTCATTTGTTGGACATGGATCCAAGGAGTTTGTCAACGACCACCTGTACTTGCCTCAGTCAGACATCACTGTAGGGGATGTGTAGTCCATAGCCAGTGTAGAGGTTTGGATCATGCCCTTCCTACATCTGTGTCAGGACATTCTTTGTATAGTCTATACAACTTCATTTGGTGTGTGTTGTGTGAGCGTGTGTGTGTGTGTGTGTGTGTGTGTGTGTGTGTGTGTGTGTGTGTGTGTGTGTGTGTGTGTGTGTGTGTGTGTGTGTGTGTGTTTGGGGGGGCTACACTGTGTAGGAGAATGTCTATGTACAGTGCGAGGTGATTGCATTCACATCTTGTGGAATGGATTGTTGTAAGCCCATGTCTACCCATGAGATATACATGAGTAATCTTCTTTATCCTATAATAGGTGATTGTGCAGTGGTCCTGAATACACTAAACATTATAAGTCAAGTGTTTTCTACTGGCAGGGGGTGTCTAATTATTGGCAGTCATATCCTGTATTGGGTCTATGCCACCTCCACAAGCGGAGGCGGTTTACCAAGATTTATGTGACAAATGTAGTCCTTCAAAGAGTAAATGGTGGAAATATGCTTGTGTGGCCTATGCACATATAGATGGCAGGAGATGTCCCACATACAGTCATATGTGTGAGCCTGGTGCACTGTATGCCCACCTCAGGATATTTTGATACCCCTGCCAAATGTCTATAAAACAGTCAGACAAACAGTACACATAGCCTATCTACAAGTATTCTAGATGTATATATGGGTAATCCCCCATACCTGTAGCAGTGGAAGATGGGTCTTGCCAACACTGTCCATTTCTAGGTGAAAGAGAGATATACCATATGAGATCTTCCAACATCTCACATGCATATTTCTTTGCAGTTGCAATTGCCTGAAGGTGGGAAATGCCAGAAAAGTAAATTCTGCCATACAGAGAGTGAGATCCTGCTACATACCCTCCATCAGCATGACTGAAGGATGCTTCACCATGAGAGATTTGACCAGGCCTTCCATGCATATATCTAGAAGGATATTATACATGACATCAGTGCTGTGAATGGCCAAAATCGGAACTAAGACCATTAATATGATTGCCACAGTGTGCACTAAGGCAGCTCACCTAGCACAGCAACAGCAGAGGGCCACATGAGGGGGTGTGCTGACAGAACCACCTTTGACGGAGTCAGAGGAGTTCCTGACATTTCAACAGGGAATCCAAATAGTAATGCTATCATGGTGGGGTGGTAGATATCAGTACCAATTTGCACATGGCACTGTAGATATCTGTTGGAGATGCCCTAGGTGGGTATGTCTGAACAGTAGTTACTCTCTGAAGTAGCTGTACAAGCATGACTTGTTTGTTTTACAGTAATATCAGTAACATAGATCCAGAGGACACCTGCCCAAGTTATGTTACCCATTACTTTTCTGTAGCCCTGTTATATAGGAGTTGTTTCACTGGGCTGTGGGTGTTGGTGTAGGGTTCCTCCTTAGTTTAGGTGATGTTTTGTTTTCACAGATAATGTGTTTACTAGAGTCCTCCATCATGGACATCATGTACTTTTGAGGTGCTGGGTTACTTGATGTAGAACCCTCTGCAGTCTCAGAGAGAGAGAGAGAAGAGAGAGTCAGAGTCAGAATCACAGAATGAAAGACTACTTTTGGTTTTAGCAAGGAGATCCAACTAAATGCATGAAGTATTATCAAAAGAAAAGAAAAGAAGAAAGTCTTCAGAAACCTTCAAAAGGTAACAGAGATCCGTGTACCTGGGCACAGAATGTCGTGCACAAAAACACTGTGAATTTAACTTTTAAATAGTTTGAAAGACTAGTGAAAGTCACAGTGAACTCTGATGTATTTGGGTAAAGCAAAATATGAATTTTGTCAGAGCAAACCATCTGTTTCTTCATATTAAAAATGTTTTTTTCTTGATTATGACAGAGCATATTTCTTCCTTTTTATGCACTATGCTAAATGGGTGCATTTAGAAGGTGTAATTAAAAGAAAATGCTAGGTTCTTGTGATGAAAGTATGTGAACAGTTATGCAGCATGATGAAAGTATACTATCTGAAGTATTGGGTCATAATAAATGCACACACGTCTCAGGAAACTAGGAGTATGAAAGTGCATTACCTAAAGTCTTTGGTCCAGATAAATATATAAAAATCTAAGGAAATGGAAGCTATTTGAGCTAACATTCTCTTGTGGTATATCACATATGTTGTCTGAAGCAGATAAAAATGATCCTAAAGGTAATATAATTAGACAAAGTGAATTTAAGTTATTCAGCGTGTACTGAAAATGGGGTGGGGTACTCATTCCCTAGAGAAAGAGAGAAGGTTTATCACAAGTGTTGCTTGGGTAAGCACCAATGAGCAAGTATGCTTTTATAAGACTGGAAAAGATGTTATACAGTTGTATATGTATTTGCCAGAAGTGTGCCTAAAGACATTGTGCTGAAATATTGCTTAAAAATTGTGGAATTGCTGAAAAGCATTTTTAAACATAATGAGGCAGAGCGTACTGAAAAAGATCTCTCACTCACCACACCTGAAGAAAAAATGTGGAGCTATATTTTAACTGAAGGTAAATGTTAAAGTAAATAAATGCTTTATGTATAGGAACATTTGGTTTTAAACTTGTATTGTTGTCTGAGCATAAATATGTGTGGGAGTACTGGAGTGCACTGACAACAAAAGCCAATTGGAGAAGACTTTGTTGCATTAAATTTGAAATCACTGTTTATGGAGGTGTAAGCCAGCCTGCAGGGAAAAAAAAGCAAAAGAAAGAGTAATATAAAATGTGTAAAAAGATATCCTTTACAAATATTGGAACTTTTTACAGCAGTAAGTTCCACTGAATCCTGTCTGAAACTGATACATGTTAAGTTGTCAATCTCGCCTTCATTCTTGCTGGATGGGGTTCGGAGCCGATCCTCGGCTCCGACTCGGCCACTTACTAAAGCTCGAGAGCTAATTTTACCGGCTTGAGGCAACCCTATATCCCATGATGCTAGGCGATAACTACCCAGATCTCGTTTGCCGCTTTCGCTTGCGAGGTGCATTTTTACCGGCTCCTGGTAAGTTTTCAATTTTTCAGACTTTTAGTCACTCCCTTTTGTTTTAGTCACTCCTTTTATTGTCTTAACTGTTAACGGTTAGATTTTAAACCCTATCCCCGTTAGTGGTTCCCTTTATCCACAGTTATTTATCCCTTCCCCTAGGTTAGGCCTTAAGCCTCCCCCTTTCCTAATTTTTTGTCAGGGATTCTGTGTGGTGTTTGGGTGTGTTAGTATCCCTGTTTTATTTTTTTATTGGGATTGGGTGTTTTTTTTTGTGCGTGTTTGTGTTACTTGGTGCTCCCTCGACACCGTTATGTCGAAGGACACAAAGGTCTCAGGCTTCAAGAAATGTGACTCGTGCTGTCAGAAAATGTCTCTGACAGACAGTCACACTTGTTGTGTTTACTGCCTGGGACCTCTGCACCTGCAGGACTCATGTTCTGTCTGCCACGCCTTCAGCCCAAGAGTCCTGCAGGAGCGCAGAAATAAACTAATACTGAGGGGCTTATTAAAGCCTGAGAGCTCCCCGACTAAGTCTGCTCCGGGGAAGCCCTCGAAGCCAGCAAAGCCTTCGGCTCCAAGTTCCAAGCCATCGGCTACTGGTTCGCCTTCTGTGACGAGATCGGCTCCGTCCGGAGCCGATCCTTCTGTATCACAGCTTCCAGTATCGGCTCCACCCGGCGCCGATACCACTGAATCTATGCACTCACTGTCGGCTCCGACTGGAGCCGACGTATCCTCGGCTCCTTCGGCTCCACCCACCTCCAGAAAGAGATCAAGATCCCCTTCGTTGGAGTCTATCCATTCGGCTCCGAGATCACCCCTGCTCTCGGAGCGGAGCCATCGGAGCCGATCTTCTCAGTCGTCCAGGCTTTCTGACCACGACCTTGAGAGAGTGGTGAGCAGGCTATTAAAGTCTCAGGCATTGGCCCAAATGCTCCATAGCCCGTCTCATCAGACGGTAACTATTACACATCCACCTATTATTCCTCCTTCGACTCTCATTCAGAGTTCGGAGCCGGAGCTCCTCGGAGCCGTGACTGTTGTGGCGTCGGAGCCGATACCTCCCCCTTTGGCTCCATCGTCCTCTGCTCCGATCTCCTCCTTGATGCCTTCGTTGGAGGGATCTGGGCGTCTGGTCTCTCTCATCGGCTCCGAGGGGGCGAGTGGCATCGGACCCTTGTCCGACCCCATTCTCCCTCTCGGAGCTTCGGCGCTGGTGAGCTCGGCCCTGACATCAGCCTCAGAGCCCTCCCTGTCGGTGCGGCCTGGGGTTCCTATCTCTTCGGAGCAGGAGCCTTCTGGCCTCTCTGATGGGGGAGCCTTCGAGGTGATGAGGAGTGTGCTAGCCCCAGGGCTTAGTCAACGGTCAGTTCCATCAGCTCCTCCCACTACAGTGCCTGCTGACGTCTCTTCCCACTCTCTTGCTCCCGGACCCAGAGATCCAACGCCTCAGGTTTCCCCACTGGGAATATCTTCCTCTTCCGAGGCTTCTCCTGACCCGTCAGGTGAGCCTCCGCGTAAGAGGACATGTAAGAGGAAACATCTAGACTCCCCCGAGTCTATTACATCCGATACCGACTTGGATGAGTCGGAGGGATCCCCAAGGTCCCCCTCTGAGGATGTCTCTTTCTCAGACATCCTTGAAATCCTTAAGCAGAGGGGGAACTGGCCTTCCCTTAATCCTTCCGAGGATGAGTCGGTATACCTGGAGGCGTTTGGTTCTCGACCCTCCACCTCCTGGGTGTCTCCGCCTTTCGACCCTCTTATGGACGTGGTGGCTCGGAAGGCGTGGATGGCTCCGGATTCGGTGGAACCCACCCCTCGGAGGCCTTCTAAATTCATTACGGCCCCACCTGATAGGCAATTTTTGACAAAAGGTGTCCCAGTTGATGCCATGGTGGTGGCTGCAGCCACCAAGAAGGAACTAGCTGATCCTTCAGTATCTATCCATCCTCCTAACAAGGATTCTAGGACTATGGATAGGTATGGCAAGCGGATTTTTTCTTCGGCGACCTTTGTCATGCGGTCGCTGAACTACTTGTGTCACTTCACCCACCTTCAGAGAGATGTTCTCAAAGAGTTGGGAGAAGTTTTACAGGATGCGTCAGCTGCTGGGTCCCAGGATAAAATTAACTCACAGCTAGGAACCCTAAACTCTATTGTTAACTCCTCCATGCGGCTCATTTCATATTCAGCCGATGGAGCGAGTAGGGCCGCAGGCACAGGAGTGGCTTTAAGGCGTCACTCCTGGATGCAGCTTTGTAATTTTGCAGACCCCTTCAAGGCGTCCTACACGAATTCTCCTTTTGATGGTTCGACCTTGTTCGGACCTCAAGTGAAAGACACCTTGACTAGATGCGAACAAGATGGCAAGACTCTTTCTGCCGTAGGAGTCCGTTTCTCCACCCCTTCAAGACCTTACCCAAAGGGTCAGAAGGGAGGGAAAATGTGGTTCTGCAAATCTCAAGGAGTCACGCCTGACGCACGAGGTCAGTTTACCCCCAGAGGCAGAGGGGGTAACAACAACAGACGCCGCCCTAGGGGCAGAGGGGGTCCGCAGAATCAGGGTAGCAGGGTGCCTCTCTCTTACAAACCCTTCCAGCATCCCTGAGATGTTGTCCGATTGTCCACCTTCAGAGGGAGTCGGGGAAAGATTATCGCTGTACCCAAAAGCCTGGCTTTCCCTTACTCAAGACAAATGGGTACAGTCGATCATATCCGAGGGTTACAAAATTCCCTTTATCCAAACCCCAATTCAGCAAAAGGGAACCCTTCCAGACGTTCCACCCAGTCTAAGGGAACTAGCAGTACCAGAGATATCAAAACTGATAGCAAAAAGAGCCATCCAGCCAGTCCCAGCAGACCAAATAGCATCCGGAATCTACTCAAGGTTCTTTTTAGTACCAAAAAAGACAGGGGACTGGAGACCAATATTAGATCTCAGCAAACTAAACAAGTTTGTAAAGAGAACAAGATTCCGGATGGTCACGCTACAGTCCAGTCTACCCTTTCTGGGAAAGGACAATTGGATGTGCTCGGTGGACCTTCAGGATGCGTACTATCACATCAAAATTCACAGGCGCTCCAGAAGGTTTCTCCGCTTTCGGCTTGGGGCCAGTCATTACCAATTCAGAGCCCTGCCCTTTGGGCTCACTACAGCCCCCAGAGTGTTCACCAAGTGTATGGCAGCGGTTACGGCTCACCTGAGACGTCAAGGATTCCAGGTGTTTCCATATCTAGACGACTGGCTCCTCACTGCCACCACCAGGCATCAACTTCTCCAAGCCAGAGATTACACCATTCACATTTGCAGAGGGCTAGGAATCTCTATAAATTTCAAAAAATCTGCCTTGTCGCCTTGTCAATCTGTTACCTTTATAGGCGCCAATTTGGACACCGTGCAACTTTCAGCAAAGTTAACAAATCAAAGGATCTTGGATATTCAAAACCACATCCATGTTCTTCTCCAGAGTGACAAAATTCAGGCCAGGTATGCCCTGAAAGTATTGGGTCTTATGGCGGCCGCCATAACACTTCTTCCCCTTGCCCGCTTTTACATGCGTCTCCTACAGTGGATGCTGTTCGCCCAATGGTCCTTTCAATGACTCCCTATGCATCACAGGATCATGATAACTCCAATTTGCAAAAGGCATCTGTCCTGGTGGATATTGTCCCCTCAAGTCCATCAAGGCAGACCCTTTGTTCCTCCCGCCCTGGTCGCCATGGTTACATCGGACGCCTCCCTGATCGGGTGGGGGGGGGCATTATCAGGGCAGGATGGTCCATGGCACTTGGCAACCTTTCGAATGCCACCTGCATATAAATGTCCTGGAGATGAGAGCAGTGCTTTTAACGTTGCAAGCCCTCCTCGACTCTCTTCCCCTGGGGACTGTTGCAATCCAGACGGACAATATGCCCATAGTGTGGTATATCAACAAGCAGGGCGGAACCAAGTCCTATCCCCTGTGTCGAGAGGCACTCAGACTTTGGCAGTGGGCAATCTCTTCTCAGCGGTTTCTGATAGCAATGCATATCTCCGGGAAGTCCAACATCATAGCGGACAGGTTGAGCAGAGCTATTCTCATGCCTCACGAGTGGTCTCTCAAACAATCTGTGACGGAAGAGATTTTTCAGAAGTGGGGCCTTCCTTGCTGCGATCTTGTTGCTATGCCTCAAAACAGCAAATGCCCCGACTTCTTCTCCCTCTTCCCCCTTCCAGGCCATCCCCCCAGAGACGCTCTAATCCAAGACTGGCCCCGGGGACTTCTCTATGCTTTTCCACCTATTCCTCTAATACGTCAAGTAATTCAGAAAGCAACTGCCTTGAGAGCCAAGATGATTCTCATTGCCCCTTATTGGCCTCGACAGATATGGTTTCCGTTCCTGCATCGTTATCTTTTGGTACAGCCATGGCATCTGGACCCGGTTCCAGATCTTCTGACCCACCAGTCGGGGCAGTTGCACCAATCCATACCTTCGCTCAACCTCACTGCTTGGCTGCTCCACTTCCATCCTTAGCCAGGCTTCCTATGATTTCTAATCCCGTCCGGGATATCATAGTAGCTTCCCTTAAATCTTCCACCAGAAGGATTTACACTAGTAAATGGCAACGTTTCTCCTTCTGGGCAAAAGCTAGGAATATAGATCCCTTTACTGCTCCGATTTATTCGGTCTTGGACTTCCTAGCTGAAATATTTCACTCAGGATCTTCTTCCTCCACAGTAAAAGTTCAGTTGGCAGCCATTTCCAATTTTCATATAGGCTTGTCGGACCACAACATCATGTCCCATAAACTTTGCAAGGCATGCCTTAGAGGTGTATTTTTACTTAAGCCTCCGATTAGAGAACCCCCACCACAGTGGGATCTAAATTTAGTCTTAACATCCTTGATTCTTCCCCCCTTTGAACCTGCGGCTACCTGTTCAGTGAAATTTCTTTCCTGGAAGACACTCTTCCTAGTCGCCATTACTTCTGCCAGGAGAATATCTGAGCTTCATGCCCTCTGCATTCGTCCTCCCTACTTAGTCTTCCACAAAGACAGAGTTTCTCTAAGGACTAATCTGTCTTTCTTACCCAAAGTGGCATCACAGACGAACTTAAATCAATCTATTGATCTTCCAGTTTTTTTCCCAAATTATACTAATAGAGCAGAGCAAAAACTACATTATCTCGATGTTCACCGCCAACTCCGATATTATTTGGACAGAACCAAACAATTTAGGAAATCTGATCAACTGTTTTTATTGTATGCAGAGAACAGGAAAGGCCTTCCGGTATCCAAGGTAACCCTATCTAGGTGGCTGTCTTCTGTGATTGCATGCATTTATCAACTCAGAGGTAAAGAGTTGACTTCTAGGCCAAAAGCCCATTCAACTAGAGTACTAGCTACATCTACAGCTTTTCAGGCTAGACTTCCAATAGACACTATTTGTGCAACAGCCACATGGGCCTCTCCTCATACCTTTGTTTCACATTACAAATTGGACTTGGCCTCCAGAAACAGAGCAAATTTTGGTTCCACCGTTCTCAAGAGTCTGTTCCATTGAGCCACCCAGGATAAAGGTACTAGGGACGCGGTCCCATCCAGCAAGAATAAAGGCGAGATTGACAACTTAACATTGAGAAGTTATGTGCCTACCATAACGTTCCATGTTAGTTGTCTTCTCTCGCCTTCTTTCTTGCGTCCCGCCCACCATCCCCCTAGCCTGGTCAGACCGAGAAGATTGTTCCTCTTCCTTGAAGAGTCCTGATCCAACTTTTCCAGCTAATTAGCTACTACTGTCACTAGATCAGATTGGTCTCTTTCGAGAAATTTTTTCCCCCTTCCTCCTCCTCTCCAGTTGGAGGACTATATTGCATAATTTTCCTTAGCTACCAAACGAGATCTGGGTAGTTATCGCCTAGCATAATGGGATATAGGGTTGTCTCGAGCCGGTAAAATTAGCTCTCGAGCTTTAGTAAGTGGCCGAGTCGGAGCCGAGGATCGGCTCCGAACCCCATCCAGCAAGAAAGAAGGCAAGGGAAGACAACTAACATGGAACGTTATGGTAGGTACATAACTTCTCATTTCTAATGAACAGTGTTAAGAAACCATGTTAACCCATAATGAAAGCATAAGTAAAAGGCATTCCTTCCTGAATATTGTGTTGTTAACATTTAGGAACTGCTACATCTGCATAAAGAGAACTCTTGTGCCAGTATGGGATTTGTTCTTGCTTCAAAAGAGGATCTCGTGGCTGTGGAAAGGGTTGGTTTGAAAATAACTTTTTGTTAATAAAATTGTCTGTGAGATAGAGACTTGTATAAAGTACAATGGCTGACATAAGCAAGAGTGTGTTGTTACCACAGACAAGTAAGCAAATGAAAAAAAAACTACTAGAAGCCCTCTGCAACAGTGCTACTGCCCAGCAAGAAACAACCAGTCTGCAACAAGAAACAAACAAGCAATAATAAGGAAACATTGTGATGATACAAATCACCTTGCTACAAAGTCAGACTGTGTAAAAAGAAAGGAATAGGGTACTCTCCTAGAGATTTACAGCTCTGCAAGGAACGGTCAGAACATTGATTGAGAATGGCCATTTCAGTGTGAAAGTACAATGATAGCTGTAACAAATAATGTATTATTTAGACACTGAAGAAAAATGCTGGTACTATAATTTTAGAACAGTTAAAGATACAAAGACACTTAATATGCTTAAAAGAGGAAGTCAAGAATCTAAAAATATGTGCAGTGACTGAAAATGTAGTACTGCCAAGAAGCCAAGTGGTGCTGGCTCTAAGTAGAGAGAATCAACAGAAAACTGAAACAGATGGTTTCTGAAAATGAAAATAAAGTGACAGAGGTTGTTGTCTAAGCCAGACCAACAGAAGAGCTGGCAAAATAAATCAGATAAATAAACTGTTCCCCATAGACTGTCGGAACTTTCTGATCAAGTTGCAGCAATGAAAAAAATAGTAAACGTGAGAGTTCTAAGCAGTGGTTGTGTTATAACAGAGAACTGATGCAACTGTGCCCATGCATTTGGCTTCATTGATGATGGCACCAGAATCCCAATACAATCACGAATCACAGTGCCAGTGGTAGACTTGGGCAAAGGGATGGCCACATCCCCACACCTTTCTGCTGACACAGCTCCTCTGCCTGTGCAATCCAATATCTAGACCCAGGATGACACCCATGAACAGAAATGTGCTAACACACCCATCCATGGTGTGGTCTTTGTGTCCTTATCACCAGTAACATTGTCCCCCTTGCCACCAGTTCCATTGAGCTCCCTGATGACCTTGGGTCAACATGATGTTGGATGAACATGCCAGGAGTATCTCCCACACCCCCCAATACCCTAACTAAATATACCAACTCTGAGATCGCACTACAGTTGAGAAAAGGGCAAAGTTTACCATCTGGCACAACAAGTTACTTAGCAGGATTCCATTGCTTTGATGAAGTGCGTTTCGATATTTTCAGTGTTGATGAACTGATTTTCTATGAAGTGGGCTTTCAACAAAGTGAGGTAAACCTCTTGGTCAGTAGTAGAATGTTGATCCAGATGACCATTAGCAGTCTAGCCACAATACCCCAATTATAGGAACCCATTTTCATGACTAATTTAAACTTAGTTTGACCTGTTTCGGGGAGATTTTCAGATTCATACCCAGGATGTATTTACAATTGCCTATCCACTCATTCAGGTTATGCTTAAAGAGGGTCAGGGAGCTATTTTGCTTTACATTCAAAGGAAGTATTTTCCATAAAACTATTTATTTTCTCTGATATGTTTCTGCCTCACCAGCAGGTCCTATTTATGTTTCTGTAGAAACTTACATCTCTTGACCAGGTGTTGTGGATGTTATTAGTTTTGTGAATGTGCAGGCATTCACATAGAACTGGATCCATCAAGTCTTTGTAGGCTTGACAGTGGTCAGATCTCAAGAGTCTGTATGAAACAGAAAAGAGAGCCTGGGTAGCTCAAGAAAGAAATGCCTTTTTTATCTTAGTGAGAAAATGCTAAAGTCTGTCAAGTTCAGTTCCTGCAGGTCAAAAATATGATTGCACAAGTGCCAGTAATGATTTAAACAGCTGTGATTAACTTAGGTTATGTAAATGATTCAGAAGAATGAAAGACTGCCTGCACAGTGTGTGTGTGTGTGTGTGTGTGTGTGTGTGTGTGTGTGTGTGTGTGTGTGTCTGTGTAGGGCGGGGGTGTATTACTGTAGTATAATTCTTTACTACAAAAACTATGTAGAAACATAGCGTCTCTTTGCCTAGTGCTTGAAAATATATATATTTTTTAAATTTCATATGTATCTTTGTGTATATATATATATATATATATATATATATATATATATATATATATATATGTTTATGTGTATGTAACCTGCATGCATCAAAAATCTGGAAAGGCTTTTGAAAATTAGGTACATCTGGCTAAAAATCTAGACACAAGTGATAATTCAATAAAGGTGTTTGGAAAAAATCTAGACTGCTAATTGGCATATAGTTTGCATGTCTAATAGTACAACTCCTCCCTCTTCCATTAGGGTTGTGGGATATCTCTAATCAGAAAGTGGGTAGAGAAAAGCAGTAACAGTAATTCCAGAGAAATAACTTTAACTAATTAGAAATCAGTAAAAATAAAAATGAGCATATACTGTCAGTATATTGACAGCAATTACAGATCAGTCAAGGAAAAGTGCCAAATATCTTCTCCAAAGCCTGAGTACTGGCTTCATCCCAGCTGAGTGGAGGGCAGCCACTGTCATCACTTTACACAAAGGTGAAGCGTTCGCCAATCCAGGAAATTATAGACCCATCAGCCTAACTAGCCTGATCTGCAAGGCCATAGACCAGATTTTCATGGACCTCATTAACAAGGATATTGGCAACCTCCAAACACTTGATCCCACATAGTTTTGCTTCGTCAAGTGGAGGTCATGTCTGCTAAATTTGGTCGACTTCTTTGAGAAAGTCACCAAAGCCATGGATGAGGGGAAGACTGTGCACACCGCCTACCTTGATCTGGCCAAAGCCTTTGATACTATTCCCCACTCGGGTGTAATAGATAAACTCTCTCAACTAGGCATCAATCCATATGTTACCAGATGGGTAGCAAACTGGCTCACTGATAGAACCCACATAATCAAAATAGGGGAAGCCACCTCAAGCAGTAGACCCTTAACAAGCGGCATACTCCAGGGTTTGGTCCTGGGGCCTCTGTTGTTTGGGATATACTTTTGTAAAGTACAGGCCAAAACCAGTGTGCTATGGCTGACCAAGTTTGCAGATGACTGCAAGCTGGGTGCTTTCATCAGTTCCCCTAGTGATGTAGACATCCTCCAAGAGGGTCTCACTCAGACAAATGACTGGTGCCAGAAACATGGCCTAAAGCTGAATACCAAAAAATGCATCATCATCCCCTTTGGGGAGAGTGACGTCCCCACAAATTATCACATTAATAACAACGTACTGAGCATGCAATCAGTAGTGAGGGATTTGGGCACCCAGGTTGATAGTAACCTGACTTTTGACCACCATGTTGCTTCTGTGGTACAGAAAGCCTTCTACATGGCCCACCTCTTAAGTAAGGGTATTTCATCCAGGAACAAGGCGGTCATAGCATCCCTGTATTCTTCCCTTATAAGGCCCATTATTGAGTACAGTGCACCTTTTGGCATGTACCTTGCAAAGCACATGCAGCAGCTGGAGAGACCACAGAGGTTCCTCATCCGGAGAATCCAGGACCTCAAACATCTACCATACACAGATAGGCTAAAAGCTCTATCCCTCTACTCAGTTTTATACAGACTGCTCAGAGGTGACCTCTGTCCCGCATACAAGGCGATCATGGACCCCACCCTGATGGGACTGCTGCATATCTGCAATTCAAGCTCCACACGAGTAACCCCACACGTAGCCTCAACCTGGTCTGTGACATCAACAGGACTTGCTGGCGGGACACATTTGTGTCCCAGAGTCTCCCTCATCTATGGAATAGACTCCCTGTCCACATCAAGCAGAGTACCTCTTTACCCCCTTTTTAAGTGCAACCTGGATAACTGGATGAGAAACAGAAAATATACCCCTGGGATTCCACCCATGTCCCTGCTGGACAGGAGCACTGGGTGCTAATTTGTCTAAACATGGGCTAAACTCTTGGCTAGGCTTATAAAGGCCTCAGGGCCAGTAGCCTAGTAACCTCCTATGATCCTATGATCCATATCAGTATTAAGAGCACTATTACTATGCAGTACTGGACATTGTGTTCTCTTAAGCACACAGTAACTGGTAAAGTTTATTGTTTTTAACATATTGCAAATTGTCAATCTTTAAACTTGGTATATATTGTAACCTTTAAGCAGTGTGCAGCTTTTTATGTTGGCAAGACGAGTAGAAATTTTAAACAGAGAATCTCACACCATCTGTATAATGTTAGGAAAAGCATTCTTACTATTTTAGCTAAGCATGTTTCTGAGAGAGGAGAGGCACATAGATTTAAATTTAGTGAATTGCAGACTGTTACCACTACTATACAAAGAGGTGATGTTATTAATTTAACTGAATATTATGAATATAACTGGATACTGTGCTTGAATGCAGTGGTTGAACCAGGGTTAAATGAGTCCTGTTCTTTAAAACCAGTGCTGAAGCTACATGGATTACATCATTAATTGGTTAAATTGATTAATTAATTGTTAGTCAAACATATGTTGTTTGAGATCCCTTTTAAACCTGATGAACCATTACTGAACATGAAAGCTTGTGTATCATTATTATTATTAAATTTTATAAGCTATGTTTTTTTCTATTTATTTTTATTGATTTCTTAATTAGTGAAAAAATATTTCTCTGGAATTATTGTCATTTCTTTGGTTACTGTTGTTTTGTGATACCTGAGACATGGCATGTCCTGTAAATGAATTGGACTACAGTCCCAGTTTGTTTTCTAATGTTCCAACACAAAGTTCTGATAATTTGCTATCTAAATTATTGAATGTTAATGGGAATTCCCTTGGTGATATGAATGTTGCAAATGGAGACTACCCTACTTGAATCTTAGCATCTACTTTTCCTGTGGTAAGTATTTCTACTTAAATTTCTGGTTTTGAAAGCAAGGTTCAACAGTACAAATGAATTCACTGGCATAGGCTATTATGCTTTGAGACTTATTTGAATTAACGTTTTGCACCTTGAGGTTTACCTATACTTAATATGCCATTATATGGGAATTGGTATTCTGAATTGCTGAAGGACCTGCAGAAGTTAAATCTGCAACTTAGCTTTGATTGTATGTCTCTTATGTATAAAGAGATGTGAGGGGAATGAGACACCAACAGATAGAAAAGAGCACTATAACAAGGAATGGTAACACTTGAGTCTGGTATTTAATTTGTTTTCATGTAATCTCATGGCACTTGAACTGAATGTTTTGGAGATAGCTTTATCCTTTATTTCTGCTCATAAAGATGACTTAGTAGAAGTTCTCACTGAATTGAGGTTGTTTACACACAATATATGTTTGAAACTTCTTTTTTCGAACACTGACACAAATAGGACTTGCACACTTTAAAAAAAAACAAGTACTTTTATTCCCATTTATCCACCAATTGTGCTTGCATTTTTGAACAAATGTGAAGCTGATATGTGTGTGTGTGTGTGTGTGTGTGTGTGTGTGTGTGTGTGTGTGTGTGTGTGTGTGTGTGTGTGTGTGTGTATATATATATATATATATATATATATATATATATATAAAACATTTCTGCATAATAGCTGTAAAAATATTTTAATTTATCTCACAAACAAGAGTGCATAGCATTGAATGCCTTTAAGAAAAATTATGATATTATAATACTTCCAGATGGTAAAAAAATCTTTAGTTGATAGTGAGATAGATGATATTATTTCTAAGGTTAGGAGCACTATATATGATTTAGTTTTGGGTTCTTATCTTGCTTCGAATTCTTTTGAAGATTTTTCTGTACTACAACCAACTATACCTATACTTTATGGCTTACCTAAGGTGCATAAGGATCTATCTAAGCCACTTATGCATCCTATAGTTTCTAGATGTGGATGTTTGAATGAAACTTATATCTATTTATTTTGAAAATTTTTGTGAAACCTGGGTACTAAGGTTGCCACCTTTTACTGTGGCAAAAAAAAAAACAGAGTGAAGCCACAACTCTTGCAGTGCCCATAACCACTCCCCTCTCCTCCCTTTTCTCCAACCACTCCATCTGCCTCAATGTCTATTTTATGTTGTAAATGGTCAAGTTAGTGGGAGGTGGAACGTCTTCTTTTTCCCATCTTGGACCTCACCACATTGCATTAGTAATACTTTTCTCCTTTTTGAAAAGTTAAATTTCTAACTTGGTCTGACTTTTTTTTTAAAAAAGCATTGCTAATGCAAAAAGGTTAGGACTGACACAGGGAGAAGAAAACATTCACTCTCCCACTTAAACTCTGGCATTCTGTTTATGTTGCTAAACAGAATACCAAAGTTTGTTCTGTGTTTTCTGGACTACCAGAAAATCATTCTGATTTCCTAATAGTCTGGAAAAATGGATAGATGGCAACCCTTGTTGGTATTGTATCTGCAGTCTATCTGTTTACTAGAAGCAATAGGCATATCAAGACAACATATTTAGAATTTTTCCCATAAATTAGTTACTTGCTATTCTTCTCACATTTGCATTTTAGTAATAACTATTATATTTTAACATCACTCAGTACTATTATTGTCATGTTTAATTCACAAAAGAAAGGCATTATAAATGCAGATTCCATCATCTGAAAAGTGACATCAGTTTCTAAAATCACATTGTCTTCACTGTTCTTTCTAGCTGCTCTCACAAATTATACATTTGCTAGGCCTCAGCTCCTAGAATTGACATAGCTCTGATTTGTTTACAGGAGGAACAGGGGGTTCCATTTAAAGACAGCATCATTAGAGAACCATTGAGTTTACCAAGCTGCGCAAAGTAAAATCCTTAACAGAATAACCATGTAAATTTCTATACAGCTTTTGAGGCTATACCTCTTAAGTGCAACAGGAAATAAGCAGCCTAAGCAACCCAAACTATTAGTTTAGCAAAATAAATGCCTACTTGATGTTC
Organism: Protopterus annectens; assembly: GCF_019279795.1. Classification (NCBI taxonomy): domain Eukaryota; kingdom Metazoa; phylum Chordata; order Ceratodontiformes; family Protopteridae; genus Protopterus; species Protopterus annectens. Next base: position 1,426,875,695 of record NC_056729.1, read on the forward strand.
AAATTCTGGTCCCAAATAACCAAATAAATGCACAGTCGGGAGTCAGTTTCTCTTGACATAACATAGCAGACAAAGGAGCCCTAGTGCTCTGGTTCACTTACCTGTAAATGAAGCATAATATATACAAATATACCATCTAAGAAACAAAGATGGCTGCTTAACGGAGAACAGCCACAAATACTATTAGAAAATACACATGTAGGCAACTTGTGAATTCAGATCATTAAGGTTAAGCTACAAGTAACTTCTCTTTCCAATAATTTGCAAGGAATTCACATTCCAATAAGGGATCCAACTAGAGATAAAAGCTCAGCCTCCACTATGGCAGTACAACTCATCACCTCATAGCTGCCATGCTGAGTTTGACCATCCAGCACTAAACAATTCCAATACTAGGAGCTTAGACTCCAAACAGTAGGTCCATCAGTTCACAAAAGTTTTGGCCTCAACAAATTTTAGCTGACATGAGCACTGAAGACAAGTTTGCCATAGCAGAAAAATTCTTCAGTGTATCCCAAATGGAAACCGGTTACAGAAAGGGGAGAAGGGAACATAAATTAACAGCTACATAGTAAACAAGTAAATTGGTGAAAAAAATGCCTTTGCACATGTCAAAATATAACAGATAAGCCAAGCTGTCCCATAGCTCAATCAAGTACAGTATATAGGGTCTATATTATGTTGTCGAAAGACGTGTTGATCGAACATGTCTTCATTGACACATAAACAGCAAAAACATGTAACAGTGAATGGCCACTTCAGTGACTTTTTTCCTACGGGGAAAAAAATTGCTTGGCCATCATTGGGGATTTGCCGTTTTCCTCACTGTAATGCAATCTCGGAGTTGATATATTTAGTTACCCACTTTGTAGGGTTTGAAAGTTTGTTTTTGTTTTTTTTTGGCCAAACGATTTTTCCCCAGGGAAAAAAATCGCTGAAGTGGCCATTCGCTGTTACATGTTTTCGCTGTTTATGTGTCGATGAAGACGTGTTCGGACAACATAATATAGACCCCAGTATATACACCATTCCAGCAAGGATAACTAAATGCAGCACATTCAAATGGCATCCCACTGCAGGCTCAATGGTTATATACCTAAAACTGGTGCTACTAATACATTTATGATAATAATAAAAAGTTTAGTTGTACAAATGGAAAAAAAACAAAAAAACAAAACAAAACAGTGCTTCCACTAGTGGCCACTGTGTATCATACTGAAGGGTGCATAACATAGAGGATTATGATAGAGTCTTTGATAGTAATTAGCATATTATATGTTTAAGATCTAGATGCCAAGAATTCACCTTTAGAGCAAAGCACAAGTGGTGAATCTTGGCATCTATGTTGAGAACACATAATTAGAATTATTATCCATGAGATCTGATCATACTTCTGTGCAGTGCATGGAGCTTTATCTCTTTCATGTACTATCAGTTACTGAAAAAGAAGAGAAAAAAAAGCTGTTGGAGTACACAGTGTTTTGTGAAAGCTGAAACAGTCATTTAGTGCAGTCAAACAGACAGCAAGCAGAAATGAAGTGTCCCTAAGAATAACAAAGAACCTTAAAAGCTGTTGGACACTTAATTTTGACACAGTTCTGTTTATAAGTGTGGCAGAGCAAACAAAGTTTGATAGCTTTTAAAGCGGGTTTTATTTTCTGTCACTCTTCTTTGCTGGCTAGCACTGGCCACTGTTAATCCCTCACAATAGATCTGAGCTTAGCATTGCTTAGATGTGCTTAACAAGTTTCTCCTATTTATTTTTTGGAGCATAATTGCACTGCTATTTACTCTACAAATACTCCTTGATATTTGCTGACAGTTGCATGCTGAACAACATCCACGTTTGTGGTACCCACTGTCAATGCTTTTATTTGGTTATTTTACATTAGTTTGCTGTGAAGTATAGAAATGTACTTAATGCCTCTTTTTACTCTCTGTTGAGAATTTGTATCATGAAACACACCTAATTATATGAAAACCTGCAAGCTGGACAATTCTGCACACAAAGTATCCTTTTATCTTGTTTTGTTTGTGCACTCTTTACCTGTATTAATCATGAATTCAAGTATTTTCTGTCTTTCGAATTACAATGCATGAGTATGTAAGCATGTAATGGCATATCATGCTGCATTTAGCTTTTTTCTCAGCATTGTTTATAACATGTGCATCTTTATTTTTAATTTAAATTGCAGAACATCCAGTCCATTCCAAAGCAGCCTATTCAAATTAAAAAGAAGCAGTATATAGAAGGTAAGAGTCAGTTGTTACAACAGAAGTAACCACCTTCTTAATGGATAGTTGTCTTTGCCTTTTTAGATAATTAAATCCTGCATGACGGTATTGATGAAAAGTTAATAATATTGATCACATGTTATGATGCTTAAGTCATCCTTTTCACCTGGTTGGGTTCTCCTTGAGTCAGCTGACTCTGTCCGACTCCATTAGTTCTCTTGCCAGTGCCAAAAATGCACACATTGATTACCAGTGTCTTTCTGTCATTTCCCTACCACTTCACTTTCATGAAAACTTCTCTTATTTTCTATGAAATGTCTTTCCAAATTTAAAGCTTTACATCAGCGGCTATAGAAGGACACCTAACCACAGTACTTTCCATGTTGTAGATTATGTGGGCACAGATGTACAGTATTGGTATAGTATGTGCATAGTCACAAGAAATTGACTGACATAACCTCCCTTCCACAGTACAAGTGTTTACAGCTTGTGGAGTACTGATTTCAACATGTCCACATTAATAGAAGTTTTAATTATCTAAAAAGGCAAATTCCCTCTTACTATGTAAAAGATAGTTATTCATAAGACATTAAATCTTCATTGATCCGATTTCATGCACAAACCATATTCAACAGTGTTGCGGACGCATGCTTTATTTCTATATTAGCCAACTGCAAAATGCTTCTGAAGTGTAATACTGGTGTGTGTGTGTGTGTGTGTGTGTGTGTGTGTGTGTGTGTGTGTGTGTGTGTGTGTGTGTGTGTGTGTATTGTTTTAGAAATCTAATGTTTATGAAATATATTGAACTCCTTCATATTGATCACCTGACACACAATTATTTTGGGCTGCAGCAAGTGAAGTCCTTTATTCTTCCTGAAAGCTAAAAGTCTTCACTGTGACTAAGAACAGATTAGAAGATATTACTTCAGGAAGGCTCATAATACAGGGATTTATATAGTATATTTGTCTGTCTATGTATCTATTTATCTCTCTGTCTTTCAATCTCATTTCCAGTTGCTTAATATGTCTTCAAAGGTACATCCTGAAGGGGGTATAGTACTTAATAACTAGGTTAATTAGGGTTGCATAAAGAGGGATTATAACTTCTTTTGACTTGGATGATATGCCTTTAGATATTAGTTGTGTGAAACACTGCTACTATGCGGTGGTTGAAGGAGAGAGAATTATGAATCCAGGTTCTAAGATCACTGACTGTATTATCATGTTGGAGTGGGGTACTGGCTATGCTGTATGTTGAGGAAGAGAGTTGCTTACCAATGTGACAATACTACACTTTTTTGCATTTAATTTTAATCCATTTTTTCATTCACCATTTGTTAACCAGGGTTAGTCTCTTTAGTGTATGGGTATCTGAGGGTGATTTGACAATAACACCCATTTTGCAATCATCTGTAAACTTAGTTAACCAAAGGTCCAGAATCTTGATCTGGAGATTGGAAAAACAGATGTTGAAAAGGAGGGGTGCCAATAATGAGCCCTGGGGCACATCACTAGTTACCTTCATACTTTCTAAGGAGGTACCCACCAATTTAACTATGTGGGTTATATCTTTTGGGCAGTTAGCCTTCACCTCACCATGTACAGGTCTATTTTTGAAGGCAATAAACTTGTTTATGATGCTTATGATTCTATAATTACATAATTTAAGACGCAAAGTTAATAATACAAGGTCTATCAAAAACATTTTTCATATAGTATTTTTAGTACCCAACTGCAGATAAATACATCTACAAATACATGGCATACAACTGTTTTATTTATATATTTATTTATTGACGTTTGTTTACTGGAAACGTCTGACTGAATGATTTTGTCTGATTTCAGTGGAGGCCCAGGGAGAAAAGTTCCAGAAATAAAAGAACAGAAAATACATATTCATACATGAAAATTGATATCATATTACAATGTACTGTAAATACATAGATTAATGCACATATACCATCAGTAAAACAATAATTATTACAATATCATGTAATATTGAAACATATTGATGTGTTATCAGTGCTAGAGTTTATTACTCACTTATACAGCAAATGTGAGAGTGGAACATTCAAACAGTGGATAAGGAGGAGGAGAGGAAGGGAGGGAGGGGAGTGTGAGAAATAAGTATTTGTTAGAGGTAATAAGTAGGGTAGATATGGGAGACGAGAAATACTGATTAAAAATAAGGGAAAAAAGGTAAGAATGAGAGAAATAAAAACTAGGAAAAGAAGAGATAGGATCTATATAAGTATTAGTGAAGTAGGAGATTAAATTATTAGTAAGGAGAACAGCATGTGTAAAGCCAGGAATCAGAGAAGAATTATTTTAGTTGCAGTTTAAGTAAAAGAATATTATGTATTGCCCTAACTGGTGCTGGGATTATATTCCAGACTTTTGTTACGCAGTTCAACCTCAGATTTAAGGCTTATAGATGTGAAGTTGATTTTTGTCAGAAGATTGAAGGTGACAATTTGGGAGGTAGTGGTGGAGAATTGTACTTAAAGCTAGTCAGGAAGTAAGATTAAAAATAATTTTGTGTGTTAAGAGAAGTTAGGTATAATTTAGTTGGTAGGATCATTTTAGCCAAATTAGAGTTTTTTAGTGCAGAACAGTGATGTGCTTTATGACTTGTATTAGCTGCAAATTGAGCTAATTTCTTATAACACGGTTCTAGTTTTGATTTTAGGGTGGCCTGAAGGTTAGTCAAGATGGGAGAACCATATAATGGAGAGGGGAGTAGGTATGTAGAGGTAAGAGTGAGTCTGGAAGATGCAGTAAGGATCTTGTTGGTTGCATATAGCATTCTTAGTTTTTGTGACTTTTTAAATTGCTGTGTACATGGAGGTCATAGTTGATGTTTTAATCTTTTGTAATTGCCAGCAGTTTTGTATGGGGTACTAGGTGTTTTTAAAGTTATGTTTCTCAAGGGTAAGTGATTTGGAGAAAAATAAAATGAGTTTGGCTTTCTTTGGATTAAGGTGGAGCTGCTGATTACAAAGCCAGCTTTCAATAAAATTAAAGGCATGGTCTGATGTTGTGTGTTCTGTCCATTCCACAGTGGATGGGTCTTCTGATCCAACCTTGAATCTAACTTCAGATGCTTTTAGACTTCAGGATTTTGCAGCTCAAGCTCCCTTCTCTTCCCCATATTCCCAGATTACCTCCAATCTTGTTTGCTGCTCACAAAGAGCAGACATGGTCCACTCGAGTCTGGCTTGCCTCAGCTAAGTTCTTGCTTTTTATTACTACTATTATTGTAATTCTGATAGTTACTAGAATTCCTTTTTATGATGGGGTACCTTCCCTTTGTATTTTTCTTGTATTTTTCCCTTACCCAAAATGTTTTTCCTTTGTGTAAATGATTTTCTTCATTTGTCTAACACCTTTGGCTCCTCACCTTTCTATATTTGAATGTTAGGATATAGGTATTTTGTAGATATAATTTTGGGTGTTAGTGTATCAATCTTAATAGATTTTACCATTGTTGGTATGTTTGCCCTTAAAAAAAAACTTTTTCTTGCTTTTTGGGGAGTTCTCTTCCTTCTTTGGTTAGCAAGGTCATGTCTGACAAGGCATCATGGTTCAAAAAATGTGTGGCTTTTAGCCACAAACTCCTGAATATGGATCAACTCCAACAGTGTACATATTGTTTGGGTGCTGCCCACATAGATAAGGACTGATCTATCTCTACGGCCTTTGGCCATCAGGCTGTTATTGAGCATAGGAACAAACTTGTCTTAAAGGGACTTCTCGCTGCTTCTGCAGCAGAGTTGTTTAAGTCTTTATCTTCTCTTTATAGAAGTTCCCCATTTGGTAAAACTTCCTTGGACAAATCTAGAGGGGTGAATAGTGACAAGCCCACGGACAAGAGCAAGGAGACAAGAAAGTGCTCCCCTGATCACTCTTTCTTCTTCTTCTTCTTCTTCTTGAAAGTCTCTGGCTGTGGCCTGTAAAAATGGATCCTACTCTCCCATCATATCTAACACCTGTAAGATCCAGGAACCCACCCTTACCAGAGCTGAGATTTTCACCAGCACCAATCTCTATCCCTGTCTGCATTTCCCCCTTTCTTCATGAGAGACTGGGGCAAAGATTGTCTAGACCCCCATCTACATCTTCTTCTCTGAGGTTTATTAGGTCTGACAGAAGCAGATGTAGGTAGAATGATGAGGAAGTTCCTCAGGACTCAAATTCAACTGTGGTTTCTCCCAACTGACCTGTGAACTTTGGCCCTTCAACCTTGCTTATGGTTGCTCCTACCCTGATCCGCCATCCATCTTTGGGGACTCTGGATTCAAGATTTCTACAAAAGCTGTCCACTTTGGATCCAAGGATGTGGTCATCTTCCACTCTGGTGACTTCTCTGATTCCACAGTTCCAGCCTTCTTGGATCTGGTGCTGTCTCTGAGCCAAAGTTTCTTCACTGGTTCTGGGGGCATGGGATTGACTCCAAAATTGTAGGAACCATGCCTTCTTGTCAGAGCTTTGGTGTTAGATAGGTAAGCTCCAGTGATGATCTCAGAGCAGAGTCAGCTGGCTTCCTCTGCCTTCTAGGTGTGGGGTCTCAGCTCCTATCGGGACAGTTCGGGGTTCTCCCTCAGCTTCTGCTTTCAAGGAAGTTGTGAGAGTTGTCCCCAGTGTTGGTGAACAGACTGCTCTTCCCCTCTATGTTCTGCCCACCCCACAGCTGAAAGTCCTGGGTCCTGATCCTATGCAGTCTATGCCACTGGGACAGCCAGTTCCTACAAGCCTTGAAACATTCCATATACAGGACACCCAGCAGTCTTCCGAGTCCTCTCCAGAAATCTCCGCTGAGGTTCCTCTGAAACACTGGTGTAAGAGAAGGCACACTGACTCCCCCAGGTGTCCTTCACTGAAGATGCTGATTTTGATGAATGGGAGAGATCCCCCAGATCACCACTTGAAGACATCTCATTCTAGAAGATCCTTGAAATTTTGAGACAGGAAGGAGGCTGGTCTTCTGAGGCCCCCCTCCCAAGTGGAGTCAGTGTTTCTTGAGGCTTTTGGATCTGGCTCAGCTACTTCTTCTGTGGTCAGTCCCACTGATGAGATGATGGACTTGATCTATTGGTGGACATGAAGAGAACTGGATGTAACAGAACCAGTGCCCAGAAAAAAACAGATAAATATCTTACTGCTTTGAAAGACCAACAATATTGGAACAAAGGCCTGGAGGTCTAGGTGTAGTGGTAGCCACTAAAATGGAGCTTGTAGAGGAGAGTTCATCTGTCTATCCTCTTAACAGAGAGTCTAGAGCTTTAGATAGGTTTGGGAAGCAAGCTTATGCTTCATCTACCTTTGCATTAAGGTTGTTAAACTATTTGGTTGTTAAACTATTTGGCACATATTACAAGGTTTCTGAGAGATTTGAACAAGCAGCTGTCTAAATCTGTCTCTGGGTCCATGTCTGCAAAGGACGAGAAAATGTGGACTCACAGCTGCCCACCCCGCAGTCCCAATTAAATGTGTCTATGTGTGTGCTATCCTGCATGACCAAGGCCACTTTGAGAGCCTCTGGTACTGGCATTACAGTAAGGAAACATGCTTGGATGCACTTGTGTGACTTTGTGGAGCCTTACAATATGTCCATTGTGTAAATGCCCTTTATGATGATTTGATCTTTTTCAGACCGAAAGTCAAAGACACACTCTCCAGAAGTCAAGAAGATAGGAAAAACCTTTCTGATGTAGGAATACGATTTTCTACCCCACAGATGACCTTTTGTAGAAACCAGAAAGGGAGCAAGAAGTTGTGGTTCCAGAAATCTCAAGAGTTCTGTGTGGACAGTTCTGAAGATAGACCCCCCCCAAATGGCATTGGGGAAATTCTAATGGTGAACATTGCCCATCTGGCAGATGAGGCTCCCAAAAACAAGGATCTAGGGGTCCCCTTTCCTAAGAGGACTTTTCAAAATTCCTAGATGGTTGCCTTCCTGCTGCATTCTGAAGGCAGTTGAGAGGTGTTTATCTCTGCACCCAGAAGCCTGGACATCCATCACCGAAGATGTCAACAGTCATATCCAGATGCTATTCCATTCCCTTTATTTGCCTACTTCCACCAAAAAAGAAAATTCCCAATTTTTCATCCTTGCAAAGAAAGGCAGTGGCTATAGAACTAAAAAGGCTGCTAGACAAGGGTCATCCAGCCAGGATTCAGAACTTGCTCAAGGTTCTTTTTAGGGTAAAAAAAAATGGTGACCTCAGGAAGATTTGGGGGTCTATATTACATGATCAAACAGTGAAATGTTCAAACACGTAATAATCGACCCCTAAATGTCGAACTGGCGGAATGTCAAATGGTTCAATGGAGATCTCCGTACAGTGCGGACATGGAAGTTTTCCATTTGGCGATCCCGGAGTTGGTATATTTAAGTAGCGGGGATGTGGGGGATGCAGAGAGTTTTTATGGTTTGTTTGGGTGTTTTTATGTTTTTTTTTTTGCCATTCGATATTACAGCGTTTCGACATTTAGGGGTCGATTATTATGTGTTCGAACAATTCACTGTTCGATCACACAATATAGATGCAGATTGGACCTCAGCCACCACAATCGGCAAGTCAAACATATGCAGTTTGGGATGGTCACAACACAGTCCCTCCTCTCCATATTGAACAAGGATGATTGGATATTCTTAACAGACCTTTAAGATGTGTACTACCTCATTATTATCTCCTGGTTCAACAGCTACCTCACTGACAGACAGCAATATGTAAAATGGCTCTCTGCTCTATCTCCTTTCCTCCCCATCAAAGTGGGCATCCCAGATGGTTCAGTTTTAGGCCCTCTCCTTTTTAACATCTTTACTAACCAACTTCACACATCCTGTCCTCAGTCATCCCTCATACAGTATACAGAGGACTCCGCAATAATCTCTGTTGCTGACAACCCCACTGATCTTCTAACCCTGACACAAACATCCTTCAACCTCACTGAAACATGACTTAATCGCAATCTTCTCATAAGTAACCCTAAAAAGACAAAACATCTTCTATTTCTTCCAAAATCACTTTATCATCTTAAGTCCTCTTTTACCATCTCTTCCCTTAACAACATCTCTGTCATAACTGAAACCCACATTAAGCTCCTTGGAGTAATTATAGACAACCAACTTAAATTTGACCTTTATGTTCTTTACAGTATCAAGAAAACCAACCAAAAGCTTGGCCTACTGTACAGAAACAAAAGGTTCTTCACACCCAACTCCAGGATCTTACTTGCCCAAGCATACCTTCTCCTGAACCTCTTTTATACCTCCCAAATCTTAACCAGCTTACAGTCCTCAATATTTTCCAAACTCGAAACTACCTACAACAAAATTGCTAGATATACAGCTAATCTGCCCTCCTGATCTCACCACTGTCATGCTCTCTAGACACTCCTCTGGCTTGAGTTTCCTAACCAATTGTTATTTACACAACTTCTTGTTATCCATTCTATTCTGAATAAGCCCTCTTCCTGTCCTAGCATCTCCTCAATTGTCTCCTCTATAAGCCCCTTTGATCTGTCAGAAGCTCAGACCCAGGTCTGTTACAGATTCACAAACCTAAAACATCTTTTGGTCAGAATCTCTATAGCTACTTTCCTGCTTTTCATGGAGCAAGCATCCCATGACCCTAAGAAATATTACCCAAATGCATCAGTCTATCAGTTTTCTTTCCAGATTTTTCAAATAAAGGAGAATATGTGTTTCATTTTTAGATGTGCATTGCCAACTACATTTTCCCTCCATTGTACTGAAACATTTAGGAAGACAAACCAACGTTTTGTCTCCTTTTCCAAAGTCAAGGTATTTCGAAAGTATCTTTACCTAGATGATTAGCTTACTGTATTTCTTATGTATATAAAGAAAAAGGCTTGACACTACTCAGAGCTGTCAGGGCTCAGTCTACTAGATCTGACTCAAGTTCCTTGGCCTTCTTTTCAAGGGTCTTAACTGATATTTGTGCTGCTGCTACCTGGTTTAATGTTACACCTCTGTTTCCCATTATAATCTGGATTTGCCATCCAGGGATAGGGTGGCTTTGGATTCAGCCTTCCTCCTGAACATACTTCCAGGAGTTCACCCTGAGGGTTAAGTAGGTGGGGATTCTGTCCTATCTATTGAGGAACTGATGGAACAGACATCAGATACAAAATGTATGTAGTTGCCGTAATGATAGGTCTGTGCTGTCTGATTCTGTTTTTCCTCAACTTACTTTCAACTGACCTCCCTCCATTTCATGAAATATTTTTTATGTGCTTCTGGTATGAAAATATGACCAGCCCTTCACCAAGGTATTGCATTCTTACTGCTCCAAAACAGTGCTCAATCGCAGACATCCTTTGTATCCTGGAGGTTGGTTACCTTATTTTCCTTTACTAATTTCTTTTATGGCTGTGTCATGGGGTTGCAGGCAAACTTGATCTGAAGTAGTCTTGGAGACAGAAGGGGATTATGTACAAGAAATGCTTGCTTTACAGAAGTATGAAGATTGATTATAAAGATATTAAATAGAAAAGGACCAAGAATAGAGCCTTGTGGGATACCTGTATTGATGGATAGATAAGAGGAGAGGGTAGAATTCCATTTGACTCTCTGGTAGTATTCTGACAAGTAATTATTAAACCAGTCGAGAGTAGGTTGTGCTTTATCCATTTTGGACAGTTGTAGCAGGAGACTTTTATGAGACACGGTGTTAAAAGCTTTTACAAAGTCTAGGAAGAAGGAAGATATAAGTTTACCTCTATCCTTATTTTTATTTAATTTATCTATAACGTTAGAATGGCAGTTGTTGTGCTATAGCCTGGTGTGAAATCATGTTGAGTATTGGTTAGTAACTGTTCCTTTTAAGAGATGCTGGAGTAGTTGTTTAGGGACATGTTTTTCCAATATTTTTGAGAGTGGGGATACGATGTCAATGGGTCTGAAATTAGATATGTCTGTAGAAGTGCAACTTTTGTGGAGAGGGCTGATACGGTGTTTCTTCCAGATGGTAGGCATATAGGATTCCAGTACTGACCTGTTTGCAAGCATGGAGACAGGATGCAGACTAGTATAATATGAAAATCCATGGAACAAGTTATCATGAAAATGATCAACAAAGGCATAAGCAACCTTCAGACACTTGACCCAACCTAGTTTGGCTTTGTCAAGGGAAGGTCATGCCTACAAAACCTGATGGACCTCTTTCAGAAGGTCACCAAAGTGATGGATGAGGGTAAAATGGTGCAGCCAATGTTATCTGTTTTCATCTGATTTAATGTTTGGTTTTTTGGATCCAATCGGATCTGACTTAGGCATCTTCTTCCATAGCTTTGGATCAAAGGATCTGACTCCTTTCTTACCTATAATTCCTTCCTTCTACCTAATGTACCTCAGATCTCGTTTGCTGCGTGTTCCATCCAGATGTATCTTCTGAGAGATCTTGCAGATCTTTCACAATAAGTGAAACATATTCACGTTTTTCCCTCTTGTGACTCCTCCCTTTAAACTTTGCAGCAAAAGATAGTGTAGTATAGCTGTTAGGGTTAGACCCCTGTAGTATTTAAAGATTTAATATATTTTTTCTTATACTTATCTTAAGGGTGTTCGGGTATGTTTCTAGATTGTTCCTTAGTTGTCTTTTAATATAATTCGGACAGTATAGTGTTAGGCTAGGTGTGTAATTAATAATAGGATTTTTTTATATAGTTTTTCGTAGAAATGTGTTTTTGAATTATTGTATGGTTTATAGAGCGTTATTGATAGTCTTCTGTTGTCAAGTAAACCTTCAGGTTTAAAAAGTATTCAGCTTGTGGACACAAGATCCTACCCCAAGATTCTCATTCCCTCTGTGTGCACTGTTTAGGTGCTTCTCAGTTACAGGCAAATTGTGATATCTGTGCTACCTTAGGTTCTATTGCTATGCAAGGTACGAGGGAAACCTATTATAAAAGGCTTGCTTCTCCCACAGACAGGGCTTTCTACTCCAATTATGTCTGCTGAGTCAAGACCAGCTTCTTCCAGCACAGAGAAGACAAGAAAAGGAAAGAGAAGCACAGAGAAAAAGATAAATCTTCAGAAAGAAGGTCTGAGGAAAATAGGTTAGAAGAGAAAAGGTTTGAGATGTTGAGAAGAAAGTCCCCAGATCCAGCTAGTTTTCGGGTCTGATACCCAAAACATCGAGCAGTCAGTTCCAGCTGTCAATCAGGTCCAGACTCCCTCTCCTTTTCCCATTGCTGGTGAGCCCTTGGCCGCATTCACCAATCTTGCAAGAAAAATAGTTTTCCAGACTCTCTCCTGTAGCACCATTGCTGATGCTGGTCTGATTCAAAAGAAGTCTCATGGAATTGGATGTCAGCCATATGATGAGGAAATTCTTCAGGACCAGTGCAGCTGGTAGTCCTCCCAGTGTCGTCCACAAGGGGAGGTCCAGGTACAGGCCCATCGACCCAATCACATTTTTCTTCAATACCTGTTCAGTATTAAAAATTGGTTCCCATAAGTCCAAACCCTTCCAGCACACCTCATTTGGATCCGACAGTCCAAGGAACTGCAGCATCAACAACATCCGTTACTCTCTCGACTCTGCTGTCAGACTGAGATCCTATTGGTGTAGTCGACTCAGTGATTCTTGGAGCCACCTGTCCTCTAAGTGCCTCAGCACTTGATAGCTCAGGTCCTAGGTCTTCCCCAGAGCCAGCCACCATTGGACTGGTGAGACCTCCTGAGTCAGTTGACAGAGGGGAATGTTTTTTCAGCTCCCCTCACTTCATGGGTTTTTGAGGCTATGGAAAGGGCTTTGGGTGCGCAAAGAAAGCAGGTGTATGCACAAAGTTTGGACTTGTCCCAACACCCAGTGGAACTTGTTCCTTGCACCTCTCAATCGGATCAACAGGGACAGTCAGAACCCATAAGCTTCAAGACTACTTGACATTTGAGTTGCAAACCTGATTCTGACCTGTCTCCACCAAAACCCCAGAGACACGTTCCAAGGAAGCAGAGATACAAAAGGTAGCACATAGATCCCTCTCCTGAGTCGGTCACTGAAGACACAAATTTGGATGAGGGCAAAGGATCTCTCAGATCCTCCCCAGAAGACGTCACATTTGGAAAGTCCTGGAATTGATAAAGCAGAAGGGGCAGGGGTGTTGGACAATAAAAATCCTTTTCCAGATAAATCCGTGTTTCTTGAAGCTTTTAGAGCTGTCTCATCTGCATCCTGCTTGGTTCCCCCTCCATATGCCCTCATAGATCTTATGGCACAGAGGACAGTGAAGGATCCTGATGTTATAGAACCAGTTCTCAAATAAATGACTAGATTTTAGTAGCCCCAAAAGATGGGAAACATTGGATGAAAGGAACCTCAGTAGATGCAATGGTAGTAGCAGCAACCACAAAGAAAGAATTGTCTGAGAAGAGTTCTTCTGTCCTTCCCAATAACAGAGACAGTGTTGGAGAGGCATATGCTTCAGTGACCTTTATGCTCAGACTCCTGAACTACCTTACATATTTGACACTTTTTCAGAGGAACTTGATCAAGGAGATTTCCAAGTCCCTCTTGGGTAACCTGCCTTTGGTTGTTCAAAAAAGAGTGGGCACCCCAATGTCTACCCCTCAGTCTACCTCCAATGTAGCCATGGGCCTGCTATCCAGTGCAGCAGATAGTACAGCAAGAGCAGTGGTACAGGAATTAGCATGCATTGCAATGCCGAGATGCGGCTTTGTGATTTCTTAGAAACCTTCAAGGCATACTTTATTAATGCCGTCTTTGATTGTTCAATTTTATTTGTACCTAAAATTAAAGAGACACTTACTAGGAGTGAGCAAGGTAGTAAGATCCAGTTCTGCATTAGAATCTATTTCTCCACCTTGCAAAGATCTTATTCCAGGAATCAAAGGGGTGGTAAGTAAATGTGATTCAGAAAATCATTTTCATCATGGCATTCTTAGGGATAGGACTGCCTGAGTCAGAGGGGGGAATAACTGTAATGGATGTCACCCAAGAGGCAAAGGGTGGACTGCATAATCAGGGTTTTCATGGTTCTTACACCAAGAAACATTTTCACCCTCCCTTAAGAGTTAACCATTTGCCGCACTCTGGAGGCACTTGGGAGCATTTAACCTTACACCCACAAGCCTGGCAAAACATTACTTTGGATTTCTGGGTGTTAAAGGATAATCACCAGAGGCTATACCATTCCCTTTTTATATCTTCCAAAGAATAGATTAAAGATTCCCAGTATTCCGCCTGATCATTTGGAATCTACAGCAGCAGAAGTTTCAAAGTTGCTAGAAGAAAGAGTCATCCAGCGGATCCCCCCAGACCAGTTAGAATCTGGAGTCTGTTTCAGGTTCTTTTCAGTTCCAAAGAAAACAGATGACCTCAGGCCAATATTGCACCTCAGCCACCTCAATCAATTTGTGAAACAGACAAAGTTATGGATGGTCATGGTGCAGTCCATACTACCTCTGTTGAGGAAGGACATTTGGATGTGCTCTATAGATCTCAAGGATGCCTACTATCATATAGAGATTCAGAGGCAATCCGGGAGATTTCTTCATTTCTGGCTGGGAGCCAGTCATTACTAGTTCACTGCACTACCATTTGGTCTTGCCACAGCCCCCCTGGTATCAGTAGTAGCAGCTCATCTCTAACTGCAAGGGATCCAGATTTTCTCATATGTAGATGATTGGCACCTAACTGCTAATTTTAAGGATCTACTACTACTACTACAACAAGCACTGCTACTCCATCTTATAGACCATTTAGGGATCACAGTAAATCATGTAAAAAAACAACTACCTGCCACTCAGCATATGGAATTCTTGGGATTTCATATCAATACAGTTCGACAAATTGCCAGACTCCCAGTAGCATGATTTATATCTTAAGACTGGCAGCCTCTCAAGTATTTTAACATCCTTGTCCATAAGAAAGATTGATTCTTTGTTTGTTAGGTCTGATGGGCTATACCATCCCTTTAGTTCTACTAGCATGATATCACATGAGAGTTTTATAGTGGACTCTCTCCGTCCAATGGTCAGAGAGTCTTCAGTTCCTCCTTGCCAGAATTCATCCCACTCAGGTGTGCAAAATCCATAAAGAATGGTTGATAACCTCTCCATCAGTTACAGAAGGGAGACCTTTTTGTCCATCAGTGCTGCTGGCCACAGTAACCATGAACACTTCCCTTTTAGGGAGGGAGAGCATTTCAACTGGAAGATGGTTAAAGTACTTGGTCACCTGTGGATGTCAATCTTCACATCAATATCTTGGAGATGAGTGGTCGTTCTAGCATTGTAGGCCTTTCAGCACTATCAACCCAAGGGTGTGTTATCCATCCAGACTGATAATATGTCATTAGTATAGTACTTCAGCAAATAAGGAAGAACACAATTATATCCACTTTACTGGGTGGTCATGCAAGTGTGGCAATGGGCAATATTTTCTCATCAGTTTTCTGGTAGCAATGCACATACCTGGAAAGGGGAATGTACTAGCGGACAAATTGAGATGGTTGATCCTATTGCCTCATGAGTAGTCTCTCAACTAATCAGTGGCAATGGAGATTTTTAGCTAATGGGGCCAACCTTGCTGTGACCCTCTTTACCTCATGCCTAAACAACAAGTGCAGCAGTTACTTTGCTATCATCCCTCCACAGGAGCAGTCACTGAGAGGTGGTCTAGTCCATGCTTATAGGTTCATAGGTTCATAGCATGATACTAGGCTATCGGCCCATAGGCCCTTATAAGCGTAGCCAAGAATTTCGCCCATGTTCCCTCAAAGTCAGCAACTGTTTCCCCTGTCCAGCAAGGACACAGGTGGGATCCCAGGGGTGTATTTTCTGTTTCCCATCCAGTCGTCTAGGTTCCTCTTAAAGAGGGCTAGAGAGGTACTCTGCTTGACATGGAGAGGGAGTCTGTTCCACATATGGGGGAGTGTTTGGGACACAAACCTAGTCCGTCAACAAGTTCTGCTAATGTCACAGACCAGGTTAAGGCCTTGCGTGCGGGTTGCTCGAGTAGAGTTTGTCTTATGGATATGCAGCAACTCCATCAAGGCTGGGACTGAGATGGTCTTGTATGCCAGACACAGGTTACCTCTGAGCAGTCTGTATGAGACTTCATACAGGGCCAGAGCGTTTAGCTTATCTGTATAGGATAGGTGTCACCACAAAGAGCTTTTGAAGTAGAAACGGAGTACAGTTAAACGGATCTGATTTTCAATAAAAAATGTAAAAGACTCAAAACAAAAAGAGCTTCTATTAAATACAATAAATCAAGCAATTTCGTCTCCCCAATTGGAGACTTTATCAAGACAGAGCATGCCCATGTTCATCCTGTTTAAATAGATAACAGTAGGACATTAAACCAATCAAAATTAGCATCCCATGAATTATTCATCAATTAAAAAGTGAAACCATTCACTATATGTAAAACACTGTTGTCAACATATACCACCAAGGAGAACAATGTAATTAAGTTGATATTAATATCATATCTATCTATCTATATATATATATATATATATATATATATATATATATATATATATATATATATATATATATATACACACATATATATATATATATATATATATATATATATATATATATATATATATATATATATATATATATATATATAAACATCAGACCCCTAAAATTCAACTTATTAATTACTTCAAGCATTAAATCCTTAATCCGTTCTCAATTGCCATAAGGTCTCATTCCTTTCCAAAATTTACATCCAAGGTCTACCCCTTGGGTTGGGCTCAATGGGATCAATGACAGTAAATTTGAAATTGTGACCCGGCCATTCCATACAGTGTTTAGCTAAAGCATTAGTGTCCTTTTGTAAGCGTATGTCCCTTAAATGTTCATAAATACGTTTTTTTATTTCCTTTCCTTTTTTCCTATATAAAAACAGGAACACACAACAAAAAGCAAAATACACCACCTTTTCTGTATAACAACTGCATTTCATTCTTAAGGACACTCTAATGCCATTAATATAACATTCTGATCCCTCCTTTATGCATTGACAATAATTACAAACCCCACACTTTTTCATAAATCCATTGCTAAAAGTTTTGCTCTTATTTTCAAAGATGTTTTTCAAACTATGTCCCTTTCTGTAAACCATAATGGGGTTCTCAGTAATGAAGGCAGAACGAAAACTCATCTTCACTGCCATTGTTTCAAGTACTGACCTCTCAGGGACCTCATTATCACTGTGCATATCTACAAAGGTGTCCTGCATGTCACTATGCCAGTCCACAACACTTTGCTCAGTCATACTGACATGCTGTACGACCCTATCATTGTATTGGATGATTCCGGTATCTAAAATAGCTTTATAAAAACCCCTTTCTCTCTAATTAATTTACTTCAAGCATTAAATCCTTAACCAAATAAAATGGATACCCCCTCTTTAAAAATGTATGTTTAATGTATAGGATAGGTGTTTGAGACCCTTGACTTTCCTTGTCAGGAACCTCTGTGGTCTCCCCAACTGCTGCGTGTGCTTAGCAAGGTACATGCTGAAGGGGACATTGTACTCGATAATGGGTCTAATAAGGGAGGAGTACAGGAATGTTATGATCTCTTTGTTCCTGGATGAAATACCCTTATTTATTAGGTGGGCCATGTACACAGCCTTCCTTACAGTGGAGGCAATGTGGTGGTCAAAAGTGAGGTTGCTATCAACCTGGGTGCTCAAGTCCCTCACGAATGATTGAGAGCTAGGTACGTTGTTATAAATGTGATAATTAGTGGAGATGCTATTTTCCCCAGAGGGGATAATGATGCGTTTCTTGGCATTCAGTTTGAGGCCAAGCTTCTGGCACCAGTCCTTAGTTTGGGTAAGGCCCTCTTGGAGGATGTTCACATCACTAGGGGAATTTAAGACAGTGCCCAGCTTGTAGTCATCTGCAAACTTGGTCAGTCAGAGACCACTGGTTTTGGCTTGCACCTCAGAAAAGTATATCCCAAGCATTAGAGGCCCCAAGACCAATCCTTGGGGTACACTGCTCGTTACAGGTCTAGTGCTAGAGGTGGCTTCCCCTACTTTGACTCAGTGGGTTCTATCAATGAACCAGTTAGCTACCCATCTGGTAACATACTGGTTGAAGCCCGAGTAGTGAAAAGTGTCAAAGGCTTTGGCTAGGCCAAGGTAGGCGGTGTGCACCATCTTCTCCTCGTCCATGGCTTTGGTGACTGTTTCAAAGAACTCAACCAAGTTTAACAGGCATGATCTCCCTTTGACAAAACCAAACTGTGTGGGGTCAGGCATTTGGAGGTTGCCAATGTCCTTGTTTATAAGGTCCATGATAATGCGTTCCATGGTCTTGTAGATCAGGGTAGTTAGGCTGATGGGCCTATAATTGCCTGGGTCAGTGGATGCTCCTCCTTTGTGTAGAGGGATGACAGTGGCTGTCCTCCATTCAGCTGGGAAGAAGCCGGTGCTCAGGCTTTGGTTGAATAGGGTGTCTAATGGAGCTGACACCTCATGCCGGAGTTCATGTAGGATAAAGCCAGGGATGTTATCGAGTCCCATGGAGACTGTATTTGTTGCCTTTGACAGGGCATTAAGGACCTGCTCACTGGTGTTGAGGGGAGGGGCATACCTCTCAACCTGGAAACATCAAAAATCTGGACAAAGGCCCATGAAAAATAGGTACAAATCTGTACACTGATTAACATAAAATTTACACACATAATTATGTAACCCACCCACTCCAGTGGGATTGTGGGATACCAACTTTCAAACACAAACTAAACAGACAACCAAAATATGGCCCCACAGCCCAGACCCTGTAGTTAGTGATAACCATTTTTTTAAATGTGTAGTAAAGCAATAATGTTCACTAGGAAGGGAGAAGATGATGAACCTCAGGATTTTGTTTTTGGTGACTTGCAGTATGTGGATCTTGTGGTAAAAGTAGGGACTTTAATGGTAGGCAATACTGTAATCTTAGCAAAAGAGTATTGCAGTTTGCTAGGACCTCCAAATCTCATTCTCCATGGCCTACTGATCAGTGGTGTAGCTAGAGTTTGTGCTGTCCAGTGCTGTCTGAGTTTGCCGCCTTTCCCCCCTCACAAAATCATGGTCGAATGGGGCCCCCCCATACAAAGCCCTCCTCCCCCCTGCAGACATTCCATTGTCCCATTGATTGGCTGTTTTCCCCATTTACCATAAACAGTGTAATGTGCATACTGCTTTATTTCTACAATGATTATTTGGATTACATTTAAAACTTTTATTTTACATTTGATAACACAAATAGTGATAGACATCTGCTAAACAAAGCAATACAGTCTCACAGTGAAAACAGACTTAGCATTAAAGCTTCCTGCCCTCAAAACTTGCATTCATTGAAACAGCATTGAAATCCACATTCAAAGAAAATGCATCTGACCAGTGGTGGATAATGTTTACCTTTGGGTAGTTTTCAAATCATAGCTCCCTTGCACACGAAACATACATATTTGTTTTCTTTGATACACATTCCCCATTATATTAAATTATATTCCTTGTATAATACAGCACACTTGTTTAAAGAAAGCGAGTTTTAAATTTATTGTTTTTAACATTTTTTCAGTAAGCAATGAAACAAAATGCATGAACCAATAATGACAATAAAGACATCTACAACAACTGGAAAGGCTGCAGAAATACCTCACAAAGAGGATTACCGGCCTCAAACAGATGGCCTACGCAGACCGTCTCAAAAAACTCCAGCGTTACTCCGTCGCATACCGCCTACTCAGAGGTGATCTCTGCCTAACATACAAAGCTATGTCAAACCCAGAGCTGTTGGATATGCTCCACTTAAAGAAATCCCAATCCCTCCGAGCTACACGCTCTAGGGACCTAAACCTTGTCCCCACAATAAACAGAACATGCCAGAGGGATAGATTCCTGACCCAGAGACTTCCCATACTATGGAATAAACTACCTATCTATATCAGACAAAGCTCCTCATTAGCAGTCTTCAAGAAAAATCTTGATGATTGGATGGGAAATAGGAAATTCACCCCAGGGATCACCTCTGTGGCTCTGCTCGACAGTGGCACAGGAAAATAATTTTCTTGGGTGGCAAAAGCCAGGGTACCTTTTTGGCTGGGCTTGTATATGCCTCAGGGCCGATAGCCTAGTACCTACCTATGAACAAAACTGATCAATTTAGAACATTTCCATCATAAAAGTCTATACAAACCTATACAATCCACCGGTATCAGTAAATATGCATTATCTCTGCAGAAGTCAGTCATCTAAATAATGCACATTAAAGAGATCTGTAACTAATGAAGAGATTGCTGCTAGCAAACTTTATATTTCATTGTTTCATCTACAAATAAAGTACCTGTTGCCCTTGAGGGTTAAATTGCCTGTTACATTAAGCTACTAATATTGCAATAGGGAATGGCTGGCAAACTGATAACAGGTTCATAGTTACTAGGTATCTCCACCAAAGAAGACATTCTCAGGACTGCAACATCCACCCCTATAAAAGTACAACGCAATACTTTATCAGCAATCCATCTACATACTGTGGGAGTAGAATCCACAGCATTCTGCATCAAAAGCAAGTTATGTTATGCTACTAACACAAACAGACTTAACATAAGCAGCACTAAACTTCTCTACCCCTGAGGAGCTATGCAGCAGAATTTAAGAAATCCCGAAAAAGATATAATTTGGGGAGGGGGTTCAAAGGCCCAAAACCAGGGACACATTTTAAACATTGCTTGTGCAATCTTAGAAAAGTTGCTCCTTGTTGTTGTGTTACCAATGCCATGCATTTCCTGAAAGATAGTCATTTAAGTTTCAATCTATCATTATTTAGTGAATTCAGTTCTCAGCCTCTCAGTAATTTGCTAGAAAACCACATATTTTAAGAAGGACAGGCCAAAGAGCTGGTGTAGGTAGGGAATATGGGCTCTTGCTACCTGTACCTAAGGGATAGTGTTTGAGCCTGACTGACTCTAACCAGCCAGTATGCTTAACTGTGGCATTTTACACAGACACACACACACACACACACACACACACACACACACACACACACACACACACACACACACACACACACACACACACCTGAAACAGCAACCAAGGCCAGCAGATACAAAACTGAAACACACACCTGAAACGGCAACCAAGGCCAGCAGATACAAAACTGAAACACACACACACACACACACACACACACACACACACACACACACACACCTGAAACGGAAACTAAGGCCAGCAGATACAAAACTGAAACACACACCTGAAACGGCAACTAAGGCCAGCAGATACAAAACTGAAACACACACCTGTATAAACTGGAGCTGAGACTTTAAGGCCAGCAGATACAAAACTGAAACACACACTTCACAACTGAAAGCGGCAACTAAGGCCAACGGCAGATACAAAACTAAAATGGCAACAACAGCAGATACAAAAGAAACACACACCCCAACAACCTTCTTCCAACTCAAGATAAAACTGCACTTTCACATAGCAGCTAAAGAAATAAATGAGCCCAACAATGGTTAAGCCCAGCAGATAAAATAAAGAAATAAACGAACAGGCATGATTTGCCACCATTTCTGTTTATATTCCCTATCTCCCTCCTGTCCAGCGGGCAGTAGCTGATGTCATCACGCACACCTCTGTAGGCTGGTGATGACATCAGCCATAAATTTAAAGTGGCAAACTTAAAACTGGTAATACAAAAAAAAAAAAAAGACCAGGAAATTCGGAAATTAACGGGGCCACTCAGAAATTCATAGCACCCCAATATTTTGCCCTCAAAACCAGTAAATACCGAGGAATTCGGTAAGGTTGAGAGCTATGGGAGGAGGGCAGGTGCTGGGGATGTATTGGTTTACTGATGAGGGGGACAGGGGGTGAAGTTTTCACAGAAGCCTGTCTGCTAGCAGGTTGGCTATATCTATGGCGTTTGTGTATGTGGTGTTCTTGACCACCAGTTCAGAGCAGATTTCGGTGTTACCTTTGAGATTGTGGACATATGTGAAGAAGGCTTTGTGATTGTCTTTAGTGGATGTGGCCAGTTTGGACTCGAAGTTAGCCTTAGAGGATTTCACCAGTGATCTTATTTGCTTGTTCAGACAAAGGAGAGATTGCTTCCAACTTGGCACCTAATCCTTCTTCATCCTAGATAGCAATTTTTTCCTTTTATTATACAGTTTGTTTATTGCTGCTGTCCACAAGACAGGTTTACTCTTCCTTGATGAAGATGACTTGGTCTTGTCAGGTACTGCTGAGGCCATACAGCTATGTAGGTACTCATTTAGTTTTTTGGTGTAGGCTTGGCCATTAGTGCTAGTTCCAACTGAAGGGATGATGGTTGTGAAGCTTCGTATTCCTGCTCTGAGGAGATTGTAGTCAGCTTTGGAAAAGTTTTTTTGTTTAACCCTAACCGGGGGGGGGGGTCAAGGGAGATGGTGACTTCAAAAGTGATTGCTTTATGGTCGGATCTTACCAAAGAGGATGACACTGTAGGGGTGCTACAGTGGCTGCTCATGTTGGTTAGGACCAGGTCCAGGATATTTTCACATCTCGTAGGGGTGTTGACTAGCTGATCCAATGCATTGGCATTGACGAAGTCGAGGAATCTCTGGGCATTCATGTTTGTGCTAGAATAGGTCTTCCACTCTATGGTTGGGTAGGTAAAGTCACCTAGGATCAGGGTAGAGGGTTGACTTTTGATGGATTAAAGTAAGTCCAGATAGCTTGAATCTTGATGGATTCAAGGAAGTCCAGATAGCTGGTCACCCAAGACTGCTCTAAGCATTCCCATCAATACCACTTTTGACACAATTCATTCAGAAAGCCCAAGGTGCAAGACCAAGGTAATTCTCATTGGTCTTTTCTGGTCTTAGCAGGTTTGATTATCTTCCTTAGGCTTTATTTGCAATATCCAGTCTGGGTGCTGGATCCCAGTCCAGATATTTTCAGTCACCCATCTGGGATGCCTCTACCGGATCAACAAGCCCTGAATTTAAGTGCTTGGTTTCTCCAATTTTAACAATAGCCAGAGATGCCAGACTGTCTTCTCTGATAGTTCATATAATTCTCTCTTCTCAAAGGCATTTAACCAAAAAGACTTGGGCCTTATCAAATGGGCTGGATCCTTTTGTCTGCTCCTCTCCCATCAGTTCTGGAATTTCTTTTAGAACTTTTTCACCATGGATCTAGTTTTTCTACAATCAAGATATAAATCGCTGCTATATCAGATTTTCACATAGGTCATAATAATGCTTCCATTACTTCTGATAGAATCTGTAAAGCTTTCCTCAAAGGAGCTTTTTTGATGAGGCCCCCAATTCAAGACATAGTCTTCTCATGGGATGTCACAGTCATGCTTCAGTCATTAACTCAGAAACCCTTTGAACCAGCAGCATCAGCAGATCTTAAGTATCTTTCTTGGAAAAATATTTTTTCAATTGCCATTATATCCACTAAACACATTTCTGAATTACAAACCCTCTCATGCAAGCCACCTTTCCTCATTTTCCACAAAAAACAGTATCAATAAGAATAAGTACTACTTGTTTCCCAAAAGTGTCACCTGAAGCAAATTTAAATTAAACCATTGATTTATCAGTCTTTTTTCCCCAAATTCTCTAACAAAGGTAAATATATGTTTCATACCCTAGATGTTTGCAGACAGCTCAATTTCTACCTACACTGTACCAAAGATGTTAGAAAATCAGATTGACTGTTTGTCTCCTTTTGTAAAGCAAAACTGAGAAGTCCTGTGTCAAAAGCTACAATTCTAAGTGACTTTAAGGCTGTATTTCTTCTGCATATAGAAATTGGGGTTTATCCCTGCATTCAAAACCAAAATCACATTCCACCAGAGCAATGGCTACCTCTACAGCATTCATGAAAGGAGTCCCCATTGATGACATTTGTTCAGCAACAACTTTGTCTATAGTTCATACATTTGGATCTCATTACAAATTGGATATGAAATCCAGAACTCGCACATCCTTTAGTTCTACCATTCTCAGGAATGTCCTTCCTTGATACCACCCAGGTCCTTTTCTGGCAGCTTGTGAATCTGTCCCAAATGTTGAACCAGATGAAAATGAGGATCAGCTATGAAAGTTATGTACTTGCCATAATGAAGATCTGTGTTGTCTCATTTTTGTCCAGTTCGCCATCCTTCCCTCCTTCCCCTTTCCAAATTGCCATTTATAAACTTCTGGTGCTTGGACAGATTTATTTCACTCACCCATATTGATATGCTTAGTAAACTGTCAGCTTTATTTTGTAGGGCTTGCTATACTTTTCAAGTTGATTTCTCTGTAATTACAGAGTCAGCAAACTCAATCTGGGGTAAGTTAGGTAGAAGATGGGAATCATGGGTAAGGGAGGAGTCAAAGACTTGGATCCAAAGCTGTGCAAGAAGTTACCAAGGTTAGATCCAGTCAGATCTGACAACCCAAATGTTGAACCAGATGAAAATGAGACAGCACGAATCTATGGAAATGGTAAGTACACACAATTTTCATATATGGCCTACCTGGACCTGAATAATGCTTTCAGTATGGTAGCCCATTTGGGTATAGTTGACAAGCTCAGCAATCTGGGCATAAACTTGTACATATCTCACTGGTTTGCCAGCTGGCTTACAGACAGGACCCAGGAAGACAGGATTGGTAAGACCACCTCCACCAAGAGCCTGGTGACCAGTTAGGTATTTCAGGACACCATGCTCGGAATGCTGCTATTTGGCATCTATGTTTGGAGGTAAAGACTTATGTCAAGGGCCTTTGGCTGACCAAGTTTGCAGGTGACTGCAAACTGGGATTTATCATACATTCTCCATAATATAAAACATCTTACAAGAGGGTCTAACTCAAATAAATGACTATTGTCAAAGTCACAGATTAAAACTCAATGTCAAGAAATTTATTTTTATGCCTTTTGGGAAAATGCCCACACAGGCTGATTATTCTATTGATAAGCCACCCTTAAAAGTTGACCCCATAGTCAGGGATCTGGGAACATATGCAGACAATAATATGGCTTTTTAACTACGTATGACCAAGGTGGTAAGAAAACATTCTTTGTCGCCCATCTTATAGGTATGGGCATTACATCCAGGTCCAAGGAAGTCATGGTGCCACTTTATTTTGCCCTTATCAGACCCATCATTAAGTATAATGCTCCTTCCTGACCAGACATATGCAACAGTTGAAATACCCATAAAAATTCCTTACCAGGAGAATTCTTCTTTCAGCTTTTTCCCAGTTAGGGGTCGCCACAGCCGATCACCTGTCCGCTCATGATTGGCAGCAGAGTTTTACGGTATCGAGTTGCCAGCCTGGCACCCAACCTTCCACAGAAGGCACTCACACACTCATGCCTAGGGCCAATTTAGAGTGAGCATTGACCTATATGTATCACC
The DNA here is from genome assembly GCF_019279795.1 of Protopterus annectens. Classification (NCBI taxonomy): domain Eukaryota; kingdom Metazoa; phylum Chordata; order Ceratodontiformes; family Protopteridae; genus Protopterus; species Protopterus annectens. Next base: position 1,426,901,357 of record NC_056729.1, read on the forward strand.
TTAAAGCCCTATTTCTATACTCTGTATCCTGTAGGTTACTGAGAGTCAGTCTATAAGGCGTCCTTGGATCCAGCCCTGCTAACCTTTTGCAAATCCAGAAAATGAACATCATCAGAACCATTACATCTCAGGATTTTAAGCTTTGCTTGCAACATAAATGGAAGATGTTGGCAAGATAGATATTTGCCTCAGAGGATCCCCATGCCCTGGAACAGGCTCCCCATCCATGTGAAGCAGAGTCCATCCCTAACCTATTTAAGTTTTACCTTGACCAGTGGATAGGAAATTGGGAATTCATCCCAGGTCAGGCCCCCAGATCTCAGATAGACAGAGGCAGACAGAGACTTTGCCCAAACTAACATACTCCCCACATAAACTTCAGAAACATCCTAACATACCACCTCCTATTAAATCCCCATGATACATAAGGACACGATTGGGTAGGTTGCACAGCAAGGTTTATAAAGTCCCTAGTGGTCATTAGCCTAGTATATACCTATGCAGTGGTATAATAAACAATTTTGAGGTATTCTGCAGAAAGGTTTTCAACAGAGGGTGAACAGAATGTAAGTTTGGATAATAACTTTTTATGAAGGAGGTAGCAACTGTTTTTAGTGTGGAGGTGGAGGTATTAGTGGATGGGGTACACACGAGTCAGGGGAGTCTGGAAAGGATTTATTGGTAAGGACAGCTATTCTGTTAATGAAGTACAAATTAAAGTTTGCGACTGTTTCTAAGGGGGAGTTACTGAGACAAGGTTTAAGGACGTTAATTCCTAGGTGTAAAATTTGTTTAATGAATGACTAGAATTTTTGAGGTTATATCTATGGCTGTTTTCTAAATCAGAATAGTAATGTTTCTTTTCAAGGCTGACTTAGTTTTTGGTAAGATTAATAAGTTCTTTAAAGTGCTGTAGGTTTTGTGGCATCTAAAGTTTTTGTCTGACTTTAGTGTTCTGTCTGTATTTTGCACAACACTTCTACCCTAATTAGTAAACTTGGGAGCAAAGTTAGATTTTACTGTCTTTGTACATAGCTGTGCAAGGCTGTTTAGGATGCTTAAAAAGTTGAATCGAATCTTTCTTCTGCCTCATCTAGTGGGAAGACAAATGAGGTAGGAGCAGCTAAAAATAATTCAGGGTTAAACCTTGAGAAAGTAGGTGTAGTTCTGTATACTTGTTGTTTGGCATGGTGAATAATATATCTGATAGCATACATAGGGCAGCGATTGCTAAAGGATTCAGGAAGGGTTCCTGATGTGGTGTAATTGCAAGGATCAGAGACAAAAATCTAGTCAAGAATGGGACTAGTGTCCTGGGACTTGTTATAGCAAGTAGAAGAAGTAATAAGTTGTTTGAAACTATGAAGGCTCACAGGTTGTTACAAGGCTAATGGCCACACACCCCAAACCAGTTTAAATCTTGACTATCATTGGGGTCTATATGGGGGAGCATGTTAGCAAGGAGGTAGCTAAGGGATTTGTGTATGTGGGAGGTGTTAGGTAGGATAATACTTCTCTTTTTTGTGGCCTCTGTCCATAAGAGACATGGGGCCAGACCAGTGATAAATTTACGATCTCCCATCCAGTTGTCAAGACTTCATTTGAATAGGGTCAGGAATGGACTCTGTTTTACATGGATAGAGAGACTATTCCATAGTGGGGAGATCCTTTGGGACACATATCTGTCTCTCTAACACATCCTGTTTATGTCACAAGCAAAGTTTAGATCCCTGGATCTAGTGGGCTGTTTGTTTTGAGAATGTGCACCAGATCCATCAGAGATGGGTGTGAGGAAGCATTGAAAGCCAGGCAAAGATCTTCTCTCAGCAGCCTGTAGGAGACTGAATACAGAGACTGAGCTTTTAAGCAATCAATGTAGGACAGGGTATTCACGCCCTGAATTCTCCGGGTGAGAAACCTTAGTGGGCATTCCAGCTGTTGCAAGTATATGTTTAGGTAGAAGCCAAGGGGGACATTGTATTCAATGATAAGCTGATAAAGGCTGAGTAGAGTGGTACTACAACTTCCCTGGACCCTGGATACCATCATTTTACTTATAAATTGCGTGACATTGAATGATTTTCTTACTGTCTTAGCTACATGCTGGTCAAAGACAAGATTGCTCTATACATATGTTCCCAGATCCCTAAGTACTGGGTAGACACTTAGGGCTGTTTTATCAATTGAGTAATTAATTTGGGTTGACAGTTTCCCTAAGGGCATTATAATGCATTTTTTGCCATTGAGTTTTAGGCCATGGTTTTGGCACCAGTCATTTGTCTAGATTACACCCTCTTGCAAGATGTTTTTGTCTTGTGGGGGAATCTGTAATAACTCCTAATTTACAGTCATCTGTGAACATGGTAAGTCAGAGGCCTTCAGCGTTAGCCTTGACCTCCGAGAAATAGATGCCAAACAAGAGTGGGCCCAGCACAGAGCCCTGAGGTACTCCGCTAGTTACCAGTCTCTTGGTAAAAGTGGTCTCACCAGTCCTGACTTCTTGAGTCCTGTCTGTGAGCCTGCCAGCATTCCAGCAAGTTATGTAAGGATTTCTAACTGGTTGAGAGAGCTTGTCAACAATGCCTGAGTGGGGTATTGTATCAAATACCTTGTCCAGTTTAAGATATGCAGTATGCACTGTTTTACACTTGTCCATTGCCTTGGTGACCCTGTCAGATAAGTGTACCAGGTTAAGTAGGCTCAGCCTTTCCTTAATAAAGCCAAACTGGGATGAGTCCAGCATCTGTAGGTTGCCAATATCCATGTTAATCATTTCCATGATAATTTGTTTCATTTGCATGCTAGGCTTGTTAGACTGATGGGTCTGTAGTTCCCATGGTCGGTTGCTGGTGTGCCCGTGCAGAAGGAATGACTGTTGTGGTCCTCCATTCACTTGGAACATTGACTGTTTCGAGGCTGTAGTTTGAAGAGTGCCTCAAATGGTCCTGATAGGTCTTTTTTACACTGTTCAGAATGCATCCGGGGATGTTGTCAGGACCCATAGAGGCAGTGTTCTTGAGTTTAGTGAGTGCTGCCAACACCTGATTCCTGCTGACAGTTGGGGGATGTATGTTGGGGAGATTTAATCACCAGTTCAGCACACTGCTGTGTGTTACCTTTAAGGTTCTGGCCACAGCTGTAGAAGGCTTTGTGATTTTCCTTAGCCTGCAAGGCTTTCATGACCTTGTAGATAATCTTATTGGACTTAATTAGACCTCTTAGTTTCTTGTTTAGTTGTTTAAGACAACACTTGTCTTTAAGGGAGTTGCTTTACTTGATTTTTTGGCCATGATTTTTTGCTTTTATTGTATACCCTGTTTAGTTGAGGATTCTGTCAGTAGGGGTTTTTTTTAGTGTTTGTTTTGGGCTTACTTCTTGTAGGTATGGCAGCCGCCAAGCAGCCATTTATACATTTGTATAGGGACTCTGAAAAATTCTGCATATGTAGTTCTGGACTTAGGTTTAGGAGGAGTCTGTGGTCACTTAATAGGATGCATTTTGCCATAGAATCGTTTCTGACTGAGAATGGTTTAGCTGGGTTTCCCAGGTTGATTTTTACTTCAAAGGAGAGACCTTTGTTATCCAACCTAACTAGTTAGGTCATTGCCATAGAATCGTTTCTGACTGAGAATGGTTTAGCTGGGTTTCCCAGGTTGATTTTTACTTCAAAGGAGAGACCTTTGTTATCCAACCTAACTAGTTAGGTCATTTCATGGGCAGGAGGGGCAACACACTCCCATGTTGCTGAGAAAAAGATCAAGTATGTTTGATCATGTGCTATCTCTTCCATGGTGTTTGTGAGGTTGATTCTAGAAGAAGGATAGTTTGAAGTGAAAGTATTCCAGTTGATACTGACATCACCTCGGACGACTGCTTCATTGGTAACACTGTGTGAGATAAAGTAAAGGACGTCTTCATTAACTATATTATTACCAGGAGCAAAATATACAACAATTATACAAAGGAGCTTGTGGTCATTTATTTTTATGTAGTGGATAAATAGTTCTGCATTATTGAATTTAGGCAGTTTTTGTAAGAGGAGAAACGTCATATGTGTTAGAGTAAAGGATAGTTACTTCTGAGATTTTTTTGTTTAGCTTGTCAGCTCTAATGATGCTCTATCCTGGGGAACAATTTCTGAGACTGTCATATGAGGTTTCATCCATGTCTCAGTAAAGGCAACGATATCTGGCATATAATGGGATATTCTGGCATGAAGTTCAGCGATTTTATTACAAATGCTACATATATTTATGGAGGTAAAGAATAGTTGTTTGGAGTTATTAGAGGTGATTAGAGGGGATGTGGGTGAGAGGGGAGTAGAGATGGAAGGAAGGCTTGGGTTAGGGTGTATGTCACTATATAATTTAATTTTTGAAGAATGTTGGTGAGAATGAAGTAATTTTGTAAACATAATTTCATAATTTTTAATTTTATTTTTTGCTTTGTTCTGGGTTGGTAGTTAGGATAGGTAATTTTGTGTTTAAATTAAAGAGTGAGTGAGCTGTTAAATAGATGTGGAGCAGTTTCTGGTGAAGGATTTTAGATAAAATGGTTTAAATGTAGGCTTATGGCAGGTGAGAAAATGTTGGGTGCAGGAGTGATTTGGTATTGTGTGAGTAGTGCAAGTAGTAGAAGATATAGAGTAGTTAAGCTAGGGAATAGCACATTTACTTGTGGGGTTGAGGGTTGGTATAATAGTTAAGGTAATATACAACAAAAAAGCAGGCTAAAATCCAGGGGGTAGAAGCTGTGCTTAAGAAAATAGGAAATATCACTAAAACACAGTATAAAGCAACAGCTACCATGCAGAGTTCAGTCCAGGAAATGTTGCAAAATTACATAAAATCCAAGGAATAACCAGTCCGTAGTAAAAATCAAAATTGTTGTTTATTAGTGCACTCAGTAGGTTAGCGCTTTCACAAGTTAGCTTCTTCAGACCATATAACTGAGTGAAGACCAAACATCCATTTTAAAAACATGTATCACAAATCAGATTCTTACACATCATGAATGGCTCATTAATTATTAAGTGCATTATAAAATCACATATAAATTCCATTACATCATTTAAACATCAAACTATTCCTAAAAAATGAATAAACAATCTAAAAGTGCATTTAAATGAACACTCAAAAAACAACCTTTAAAAGTCAGAAACATTATCCTAATTACGATTATTGACTTCATGTACCTGACATATAAAAACTATTGAAAAATAAATAATAAAATTATATATATATATGAATAGAAATATATATATATATATGAAAAAAGATGTAACTAGTAACATCTATCTAACCTTCAACCTTTTGGTCCGAAGAAAGTGCTTCAAAGAAACCCTTTCATTCAGACCTTTACCCACATCAGCATGTAGTCTGATAATCCAGTTGGCCTCTCTTTCTTCTGTCAAAGCACTAATATTGCCACCCCTTATACCTAAATGTACCACTTCAATGACCACAAACTCAAATATGTGTTCGTGTCCCATGGACATGACATGTTTCGCTAGTGCATTAGTCACTGTACCTGTTCTGATATTGTATAAATGCTTTCTTATTCTGTGTCTGAATTGTCTGTCAGTCTTTCCTACATAGAAAGACTGACATGACAGCCAGATAGACCACATGTTCCATTCCACAGGTGGCTACACAATTAAACCTAAATTCTCTCCCTGTATCAGGATGTATAAATGTGTTAATGCATCTAACATGTTGACAGAAGTTGCACTTACCACAAGGTGTGGTACCTACTATGTCTCCTCTGGCTTCCCTAGCATTTTTATGACATAATATCCTCTTTATATTTATCTTATTTTTAAACCTAAATTTTGGAGTGTCCCCTATATATTCTTTAATTTGTTTGTCAGTCATCAATACTCCCCAGTGTTTTTGAAAAATTTTTATAACATTATCCTTATCACTAGTAAAGTACATGGGAATTCTCACTGTGTTATCTGCTTCTGTTAACTGTTTCAAACTATTTGATGGCTTGAAAATGTCCTCTCTCATTGCATCAATGGTGGACAAACCTTCATCAAGATCAGCAGTGCTATAACCACATTTCTCAAACCTCTCTCTAGGATCTGACATTTTGTTAAGGGAATGTCAGATCTTAGAGGTTTGAGAAACGTGGTTGTAGCACTGCTGATCTTGATGAAGGTTTGTCCACCATTTCTGCAATGAGAGAGGACAGAGCTAAGCCTTATTTTTCAAGCCAACCAATCACTCCAAAATTTAGGTTTAAAAATAAGAGAAATATAAAGAGGATATTATGTCATAAAAATGCTAGGGAAGCCAGAGGAGACATAGTAGGTACCACACCTTGTGGTAAGTGCAACTTCTGTCAACATGTTAGATGCATTAACACATTTATACATCCTGATACGGGGAGAGAATTTAGGTTTAATTGTGTAGCCACCTGTGGAATGGAACATGTGGTCTATCTGGCTGTCTGTGGAGCATGTCAGTTTTTCTATGTAGGAAAGACTGACAGACAATTCAGACACAGAATAAGAAAGCATTTATACAATATCAGAACAGGTAAAGTGACTAATGCACTAGCGAAACATGTCATGTCCATGGGACTATTTGAGTTTGTGGTCATTGAAGTGGTACATTTAGGTATAAGGGGTGGCAATATTAGTGCTTTGACAGAAGAAAGAGAGGCCAACTGGATTATTAGACTACATGCTGATGTGGGTAAAGGTCTGAATGAAAGGGTTTCTTTGAAGCACTTTCTTCGGACCAAAAGGTTGAAGGTTAGATAGATGTTACTAATTACATCTTTTTTCATATATATATATTTCTATTCATATATATATCATTTTATTATTTATTTTTCAATAGTTTTTATATGTCAGGTACATGAAGTCAATAATCGTAATTAGGATAATGTTTCTGACTTTTAAAGGTTGTTTTTTGAGTGTTCATTTAAATGCACTTTTAGATTGTTTATTCATTTTTTAGGAATAGTTTGATGTTTAAATGATGTAATGGAATTTATATGTGATTTTATAATGCACTTAATAATTAATGAGCCATTCATGATGTGTAAGAATCTGATTGGTGATACATGTTTTTAAAATGAATGTTTGGTCTTCACTCAGTTATATGGTCTGAAGAAGCTAACTAACCTACTGAGTGCACTAATAAACAACAATTTTGATTTTTACTACGGACTGGTTATTCCTTGGATTTTATGTAATTTTGCAACATTTCCTGGACTGAACTCTGCATGGTAGCTGCTGCTTTATACTGTGTTTTGGTGATATTAGTTAAGGTGTTTACCTCACAAACACAAGATACAGGGTTTGGTTCTCACCTTTGGGGAAACTGGCTAGACTTAAAATGGCCCACAAAGATAGCTAGCCTAGTACTTATGAACCTATGAGATGGGGAGCCAACAAAGTAATAATCTTGTCATGAGTTGGACAGCCAGTGAAGCTATAAAGTCAGACACAAAGTTCTGTAAGAGATTGTGCGATGTTAAGGATAGGTAAGAGTGATGAGTAGTGAGTACTTTGGATAAGAAGTGAGACAGGTAGAGTAGAGAACCCAAGAGAGTAGTAAGTGAGTTGGATAAGAAGTGAGAAAGACAAAGTAGTATAAGTTAATTCTCCCAACAGAACAAGGAGGTTAGGATTACCTCATTTGAAGAGATATTTTAGAGCTAGACAGTTAAGACTCATACATAACACAAGCAGAAAGCTACATTTCAATATGGAAAGGGATGATGATGAAGCAGTGGAATAATCCAAGAAATAAGGAAAGAATGGGATTTTGGATGCATATCCTTAAGGAGAATAACATCAGTCATACAGAATATTATATTCATAAAGTAACAGAAAGTATACCAAGAACTCACCCAGCATGGGAGTGGAGAAAAGAGATTCTGCTAATATGGATGGCTGCAATTAGGTGTACAGAAAATACATAAGAGGGGACAGAAATTTACTGGAGGAAGCTGGCAAAGAAACCAATGTATTGAGAATAAATAATTTATAGCAGGAAATGTAATAGAATGGGAAGAGGCCATTTGGAGTATAGGCTAGTGATTGCCTTCCCTATCAGGGATTGATTGAGGATGGCGCAGTGGTGCAGTGGTAGCATTCTCGCCTCACAGCAAGAGGTTCTCTGTTCGATTATTGGCTGGGATGCCTTCTGTGTGGAGTCTGCATCTCCTCCCTGCTTTCGTTTGGGTTTCCTCCGGGTGCTCCAGGTTCCTCCCACTTTACAAAGGCATACGTCTGAAGCGTTTCTCCACAGGCCTCCTCTGAAAATTAGCTCGTTCCAAGTCGGACTTTCCCGGTTAACAAATATTAAATAAATAAATAAAATAAATAAATATCAAAGTATAGACAAAAAAAGAGCTAGGAAAATCCTAAATGAAAGACCTGCAATGGTTGAGTTTTCAATTGAATCTAAAACAGAAGCTGCTGTTAAAAAGGATAATTACTAGGGCATATAAAATATGGCAGAATAATTATAGGAATCAATCAGAAGAGGTCAGAAAAGATTGGGAAATTCACAAAGAAATAACGGGAATCCATATGTAACAAAGTCTAGATGATTTAGAATTTTTGCCTGAAAGTGTGTGCATAGATACTTTTATACCCGAAGCAGACTCTAAAGAATTTCTCCTCAGGTGGATAACAAATGTTGGAGGTGTGATTGGGAAGAAAGAGGTAACTGGGAAAGAATGATTTGGGAGTGTAATAAGTTAACAGACTTTAATAATTCTGTACAGAGCAATTTTTTTAGCTGGGATAAAGGATCTGAATTGCCTAGACATAATTGAGTTTAATTCTGGTGTCTGCTAAAAAAGCAATTACTAGAAAATCAAAATCAAAATCTAAATCAACTGTACTTGAAGTAGCATATATTATAACAGAGATAAAAGAACAGGAAGTGGGATTTTTAAAAATGGGTAGGAATAAATTACATAGAAAAAATGGAAATTGTGGGAACAACACGTGCAGAAAAATATTTTGTAGGAAAAATGATGTTTAAGACATAGCAAGAACTGAATAATTTATGTAATGTTGCTTAGATTATGCATCACAAATATCGCTATGTATCCTATAATGCTTATAAATCTGAACTTGTTAATATGGTTTGATTACTTTTATTTAAATTTAAGTTTCCTATGTCACAAGTGATAATTCAATAAAGGTGTTTAAAAGAGGTAAGAGAGACAGAGTTGAGAGTCAAAGATAAGAATTTGCAATACTGAGTATGAAGAAAAAGAAGGTGATACGGTAGAAAAGGGGGAGAAGTTGGTGTGAAATTCTGAGCAAAAATGCATTACATAATGTTGTTTAAAGGAACTGATAGATGACTTGGGGAAAAAGAGGTGTGGTTTTAGATTGGAAGAGAAGGGAGTTCAGTAATGAAATGGAAGGAAGGGTAGCTATTTACTGGGCAGTCATAGAGTGGATGAGTGGGAAAGAGAATGTTAAAAATACTGTGTTGGATACTGCATTAACAGAATAGACTCTGAGTAAGTGAACGAGAGAGTAGAGAACAGAATATTAATACTTTTGTGATGGATGGTATAACGTGTGTGATATGTGGTAATTGTACTGATATGTAGCTGTATCTTAAATGGGTTTGTAATGCCATTAAAAAGTAGGAGGAAACTAGTGGAGAGAAATATGTGGACCTGGGGCATAGTTGGGGTAGGAGGAGTGCGAAGTGGGTCACATCCCTCACTTTAGTGTGAGACAATTAATCCGGGCCTGCTCAAACCCAGTGATTCTACACACTCAGCCCAACAAAAGAAGGCAGAGTTGTGAAGTGGCTGTTAAAAGACAGAAACTAATAGTGATGGTACACTACTATAAACTAGTGATAAGGCCAGCTTTGCAGAATAGAAGTAGAACAACTGCAATGATGTATCACTGCGTACTCAAGGATGCTTAAACATGATTGCAGCCCACACAGGGGGAGACTACATTAGTGAAAACACAGGTAAGCAATGCACGCCCACTTTACATGATGTGGCAGTCTTCTTAATACTTGAACCCCGTGAAATAGGTTACAAAACCAAGAGCTACTGCAATTACCTAAAGTATTTAGAGCAGTAAAGAGGCATAGAGGTGTAAATTGCAGCTGCCGCTGAATGCTGTTGTGTAAATTTTCCCTTCACTATCGGGGGTGTGTCACACTTTAAAACAGCTTCTCCCCTGTACTTGAATAATTATTTTCCTATTTTGTAGTATTATGGATAGCATCTATTACAAGACTAACAAAAATGTCTTTTTATTATGCTATCTTAACTATGAATCCCTGCTCAGAACATGTTTTCCAACTCTAACTGTCTAGTGAAGCAAGCCAAGAGCAAGACATTAAAGGTGATAAGCATAAAGCAACATGCTGATAGTGGGTAAATAAGTCATCCATGTGGTATTTAGTTGGCCAATTAGTGAGTTAATAAGATACGGGACTGTATAAGTATTAGTGTGGTGAAAACGTGGATGTATTAGAAAACAGGAGAGGACCAGACAAATGTGCACTATATTGCTAGAAAGGAAAACAGGAGATAAAGTTCTAGAGAAGGGTTCATAATAATAGGAACATCATCATAACACGTCTAGCAAAATGTGCTCCAACTTATACAAACTACGAGAACCATGTCAGTAATATCAAGAGCTGTTTAACAGAATATGCATTTAGTTAAAATTGAACAGTGTGTTCGAGTCCTGAAGCATAAACAATGTGAAAAGCTGACTCCCTTTTAAAATTGTAAGACAGTCAAGTACATAACAAAACTCAGTATTACGGGAATCAGCACATTAGGACAAACAGCAGTGATGCAGTTTAGTATGGAGAATATTAGATACTTTGTACTGAGTAATGACCTAAATAAAATTAACTGGCTATGAATTTTTACTGGCTAAATTGTAAGTACAGTAGTACAGATGTTTAACGCAGTTTCAGCATATAATTAAGTAATATATTTACCCTAGCAGTAACAATACACCTAACAGTACCGTATTCATTCTTTAATGTACATTTAAATTAAGTAACCATTTTACACTGTGTCATTAAATTACAATACAGTGATAAAACAGGTCAGTTTAATTCAAATTTCTAGTCTGTTTGTATTTACTTCTCAGATATCCAAGCTGAGAACCAAGACTTCTGGCTAACAAAGTTTGTAGATGACTGCAAACTAGGGTTGTTGTTAACTTGGTCTATGACACCTGAGACCTTGGTTCAAGCTAAATACAAAAAAAGTGTAGTAAAAAAAAAATCACTTTTGGTGAACAACTCCCCCTTCTTACTATATAGTTACAACTGCCTCATGTACACAGACAACCCTCTCCTCCTCCCAACAAATTCCAACACATGTGAGAGATGCAACCATATAGCCAAACTGGAGGCTAAGCTCTCTCAACTCAGTACTGGCATAACCAGTCAGGAGGAGAAGGAAACCATACTCACTACAATTCCAGTCTCACATAGACCTACCACGACAGCAAACCAAACACATAATCACACAAAAACATACTCGGAGGCTCTAAATAAAGATCTGCCGAAGCAGCAGAGACCTCCAAAGCAGACACCAAGCAGCCGCTACCCCAAAACAAAACACGTGCAACACATATCTCACAAAGCCAGTGTGCAAAACAGTCACAGCCCTTAAGACTAAACAACACACCTGATACACTTGTAATAGGTGACTCTATCGTCAGGCACACTGACGTCCCGCTCACCAGGCTGAACAAGGAGAGGGTCACGGTGAGCAGCCTGTCGGGTGCTAGGATCCGCCACATAACACAAGCACTCAGGTCACTCCAAGGCAAGTACAAATATGACTCAGTCATTGTCCATGCTGGTGTGAATGACCTGAGACGTACCTCCCTGGACTACATGAAAAGAGACATAAAGGAGCTCTCTAAGCATGTAGCCCAGGCCGGTATGACCCTGACCTTGAGTAGCATCTTACCCTCACCAAGAATGATGCCACAATATGAAGACAAGATGATCAATTTCAACAATTGGCTTAAGTACTGGTGTCATTCAAAGGGGATCCAATGCCTGTCAGCTTGGGATGATATGCTCGACAAGCCACGATGCTTCGCTAGGGACGGCTTGCACCTGTCACCGCTGGGCTTTCGGATATTGGCAAAGGCTCTTGCTACCCCATAGTGGCGTTTTTAGGCAAGGCTCAAAAGACAAACCCACCTCCATAGGTATCACAAGGGATAAGAAACTAAGAGTAATGCTACTCAACGCCAGAAGTCTAAACCTCAAGATGCACGCACTCGAAACTCTCCTTAGCATGGAGAACATCGATATCTGTGCAGTAACAGAAACCTGGTTCAGGGCTCCCGAGAGCACCCCAGCACTACCAGGTTATACCTCATACCATGCTTTTCGCCCCAAAACTTGGACCGAACCACAAAAGGAGGGGAGTATCGATATTCATCAAAGATACCCACACCTCCAGGTTGGTGGCAAAGCACGAAGCATCAGAGACTATCCATGTGCAACTAACAGTGGGTAAAACTGCCTTCCAGTTTATAGCCTGCTACAGACCACCCTCCCAAACCCAGGAACCCCACTCGGCCTTCCTGAGAACACTGGAAAATATGAAGGTCTCTCCAAACACCATTATATTGGGCGACTTCAACTACCCAAACATAGACTGGGAGCATTACTCTAGCTCCAACACCCTAGCCCAAAGGTTCCTAGAATTTATAAACTCAAATGCTATGGAACAACTTGTTACCACTCCCACAAGAGGGGAAAACATACTGGACCTGATCATCACCAACATGGGGACTCTATGCTCCAGACCAGAAGTGTATCCCTCACTGGTAAGATCAGACCATAAACTAATCTCACTGGATATTCACATCCCGACCCCACCCCCTGCCCAGAAAACCACAGTGAAAAACTTCTCTAAAGCAAATTTTACACTCCTCAAAACTGAGGTGGAATCCTTCAAAGCCCCCGGGCCTGTGGAAAATACAGTCCAGACCACAGAATCCTTTATAAACGCATTCTATGAACACCTTCAGGAATGCATGGATCATGCGATCCCAAATAAAACCAAGACCCAATCCTCCAAAGGCAGACGTCCTGTCTGGTGGACCCCAGCCATAAACAAACTATACAATAGAAGGAGGAAGCTACTAAATGATAAAGCAAAATCCCAAAAAGGGAAGGCATCACTGATCAGTATTAGCAAAAAACTACGGGCACACATAAAATTGTCTAAGGCCAGCTTCGAGAGAAAAATTGCACAGGACACTAAGGATAATCACAAGGCTTTCTTTAGTTATGTTAGGAACCTGGGTGGGAATTCCCAGATATGCTCAGAATTAGTCCAAAATGACAAAAATACACCGAACCCACAGACATTGCCAACATCCTAGCTGACAGGTTCAGCGCAAACTTCTCCCTCCCCACCAAAAGGGCAAATATCTATCCCAGCAGAGTGCTGCCCCTGACATCTCAGATGCTCAGGTAAGAGCCGCCTCTCCAAAGCAAAAAACACAGCATCAATGGGACCAGATGGTGTCCCGGGCTGCGTCCTACATGAACTCAAAGAAGAGCTAAACCCAAACATAAAACTACTGTTCAATCTCAGCCTTACTACAGGATATGTGCCCAAAGAGTGGCGTACAGCAACAGTGGTCCCTCTCCATAAAGGTGGTGCCTCAACGGATCCTGGAAACTATCGCCCCATAAGCCTGACTAGCTTGGTCTGCAAAGCTATGGAAAGGATCATCATGGACCTCATAAATAAAGATATTGGAGACCTACAAGCACTGGATCCTACCCAGTTCGGCTTTGTTAAGGGCAGATCCTGCCTCTTAAACCTGGTTGATTTCTTTGAAACAGTCACCAAGGCCATTGACGAGGGGAAGGTGGTCCACACAGCCTACCTGGACCTCGCAAAAGCCTTCGATACAATACCCCACTCGGGCATTATAGATAAGCTCACCAGCTTAAATATAAACCCCTATGTCATTAGATGGATTGCAAACTGGCTCAAGGACAGAACCCACATGGTTAGAATTGCTGGAGCCATGTCAGACTCCAAACCAGTTACAAGTGGTGTCCCACAAGGCTCAGTCCTGGGACCTCTCTTGTTCGGTATATATTTCTCGGAGGTACAGGCCAACACGGAAGGACTGTGGCTGACCAAGTTCGCAGATGACTGCAAACTGGGTGCCATAATCGACTCTCCAGCCGACACAAGCATCCTCCAAAAGGGCCTCATAGAAACAGACAACTGTTGCCAGAGCCATGGCCTCAAGCTAAATGCCAAAAGTGTATAGTCATCCCTTTGGCAAAAACAAAGTGCCCACAAATTACCACATAGGTGGAAATCCATTAAGTACAGAAGAAGTAATTAGGGACCTGGGGACCCAAGTTGATAGCAATCTCTCATTTGACAACCACGTGGCCAAAGTGGTTAGAAAAACATTTTATATAGCCCACCTAATCATGAAGGGATTCACATCTAGATCAGGGGAGGTCATCGTGCCTCTTTACTCATCCCTCATCAGGCCCATAATTGAGTACAATGCCCCTTTTAGGATGTACCTTACCAGACACCTGCAGCAACTGGAAAGACCCCAAAAGTACCTCACCAAGAGGATCACAGGGCTCAAACAGATGCCATATGCTGCCCGGTTAAAGAAACTCCAGCTCTACTCAGTGGCATACCACCTGTTCAGAGGAGATCTGTGCCTGACGTATAAAGCCATGTCCAACCCGGAATTAATGGACATACTGCACCTCAGAAAATCCAAATCCCATCGAGCTACGCGCTCGAGAGACTTGAACCTCAGCACTGAAATAAATAGGACATGCTGGAGGGACAGATTCATAACCCAGAGGCTCCTTTCACTCTGGAATAAAATCCCAGTCCAGGTTAGGCAGAGTCCCTCATTGACTCTCTTCAAGAGGAATCTTGATGAGTGGATGGGAGATCGTAGGTTTACCCCGGGTATCACTTCTGTGTCACTGTTAGATAGAGGCACAGTATACTAACCTCGAAAAAGGGCATAGCAAAATAAATTTAAAATGGGTGGCGAAAGCCAAACACATTCTGGCTAGGCTTATAAATGCCCTAGGGCAGATAGCCTAGTATGAACCTATGAACCTATAGACAACACACCTCCACAAAATGAAAATGTAGTCAGAGACCAAGGTATTTGGGTTGATACTCTATATCTTTTGACCACCATGTGCCAACAGTTGTTATGAAGTTCTTTTATTTAGCACTGCTGTTTGACAAAGAAATATCATGTGGGTCTAAAAAAAGGTAATCACTTCCTTACACACAGTATTGATCAAGCAAATTATTAAGATCACCATTCCCTGTGATATGTATCTCACTAAACATATCAAGCAATTAAAAAGACGTAAAAGGTTCTTAACCAAAAAGATCACATGCCTGAAGTCCCCTAGCCACCAGGAGAGGCTGGAAGCTCTATCCCTGTACTCAGTTTTATAGACATTTGAGGAAAGATCTCCATATCGCTTGCTGTGCCGTCAGAGACCTTATTGTTCTGGATCATCTGTATCTTCACTAGTCCAATATCCCCACTGATCCTAGACCCAGGGACTTAAAGTATTGCCATCAGATAAATAAAACACAGAGGAGAGACAGGTTTATAACACAGCCCTTTCCAAACTTCTAGAATAAACCTCCCCTGCACGTTAAGCAACTCACTTTCTTCATTTAAACATAACCTAGATGACTAGATTAATATCAATAAATTTACTCCAAGATTAATTGACATGGCCTTCCTGAAGAAAGGAGCTGCAGCCAGAGGCAGGGCACTGGTAAGACATGAATGACATGCATGGCCATATGACTGTTTGGCCTTAGAATGGCTGTGACTCTATAAATCTATGAAACTCTTGTTCACTTAGGAGCTCAGGAGTAGTAGTAGATCAGCAAGTTAAGAAGGAGTTATACAGTGTTAAAGTATGGAAAAGATGAAGAAGAAGATAAGGGTTAATCAGGAGAGTTTATGGAAGATAGACTCAATGCACGAGGATTTAGGCAACATTTGTGCTATATGCATAGGACAAATCTATTAGTAAATCAACAGAGCTGTTCTGAATAGACATTTATCTAAAATTTGGTTATAGGGATGCTGTTCCATACCTTTGATGATACTACTGATAACAGTGAATCACAGAAGTATTTATGAGAAAGAGGTGTTTTGATGAGGAATTGATTTTCTTGATGGAGTTTTCATGGATAATGCCACCAGCAAGTGAAACAACTCTTTATAGGGAGTTTACAGTAAAGGAACAGGGATTAATTTTCCAGTATCAGGTGAAGCATACACTCGTTTCTTTGCATTAACAAGTGTGTAAATGAAGCATTGAAGTCCACCATGGCTGTGCCGGTCCTCTCTGAGTCTGAGTTAAAGGACTTTCTCATCTCCTCCAACCTTACTTTTCCCCACTACTACAGGCCTGGTTTTCATCCTTGTAATCACTGAAGTAAAGTACTCACATTCATTACTACCTGAAAGAAGATGGTATATGTCACCAGAATCTTGACCAGACAGTAACTAATTTTGCTTATTTTTGTTTTGATCCTTTCTATAATATTCTGAGCTGC
The DNA here is from genome assembly GCF_019279795.1 of Protopterus annectens. Taxonomy (NCBI): domain Eukaryota; kingdom Metazoa; phylum Chordata; order Ceratodontiformes; family Protopteridae; genus Protopterus; species Protopterus annectens. The sequence goes on from NC_056729.1 coordinate 1,426,917,962, forward strand.
TGCTGCTACCATTGGTTTTATTGCCGTAGTCACCAACACTAGTCAGAGCTTAAAATGCCGTCACCACCCACTGTTTGACACAGCTGTGCAAAGGGAAGTGGGAAAGAAATGATGAAATGAGCATTCATGGAAAGCATAAACAAAAGACACCTAATATAAACTGAAAAGGCAGTTATTAAGAAAACTTCAGCCTAGGCTTAAGTCCTTCCAGCTTAATTCTTCCTCAGAAACCCTCTGGGCATTCTTTGTTCACTTTTTCTACACTGATTGCTTAATTTTAAGTAAGAGGTAGATCACTTGGTCTGCATCCTCTTCTGGATTGCAATTTGACCTATAAGACATTTATTGGAGTTTTGGCACTTTACTGACCCTCCTTTTCGGTACTAAACTTTAGGATGTACTGCATAATTTAACCAGATGTGTGAATTATTTTGGTGGAATTTCTAGTTGTGATTATATATTTGGAACTGGGCTTCACTAATCAAAAAAGGGCTGTGTTTCTATTTCCTATGATTCTTGTTTTCCTTGTTTGGCCTTGTGGTTAGATTTCTTTCCACTAACTCAAGTTGAAAATCAAGACCTTTAGCTGTTCCCTCATTGACCTTTCTAATTGTGCCTTCATTTACATTAGACAGTAAAAACTTATTCTCAACATAGTATAAGATCATGATGTGTAAAATGGGTAATATCTTCCAGCAGGTAGCTATAAAAAGTTGTTACTGGTCCCTGAAACTCTGACTCTGTTACTGGTCCTGAAACACCCTCAATACACAAGTACATATAATTTTTTATCTGTTTTTCTTCCTCTTTCTTTGATAACACCCACATCTACACCAGAGTTTGCCTATGGTGTTTATTTCTAAGTTCCTCAAAGATCTTTGGTTTCTCATTTAAGTGGTAGTTACTGGTCTCACTCTCTGTAGTCTAGGAGAAGGAGA
>NC_056729.1:1426923899-1426929543 GCF_019279795.1 Protopterus annectens
ATGGCGTAGGAGTTATTCTGAAGGAACAGTATGCGAATAGTGTTTTGGAGGTGAAAAGGGTGTCGGATAGAGTGATGTTTATGAAGCTGGAAATTGATGGTGTAATGATTAATGTTGTTAGTGCATATGCTCCACAAGTTGGGTGTGCAATGGATGAGAAAAAAAATTTTGGAGTGAATTGGATGAAGTGGTGATGACTGTACCCAAGGGTGAGAGAGTGGTGATTGGAGCAGATTTAAATGAGCATGTTGGTGAAGGGAACAGTGGGGATGAGGAAGTGATGGGTAGGTATGGTGTTAAACAAAGGAATGCAGAAGGTCAGATGGTAGTGGATTTTGCGAAAAGGATGGATATGGCTGTGGTGAATACGTATTTTAACAAGAGGGAGGAGCATAGGGTTACATACAAGAGTGGAGGAAGATGCACACAGGTGGATTATATCTTATGTATGAGGGCCAGTTTGAAGGAGATTGGAGACTGTAAAGTGGTGGCCGGAGAAAGTGTAGTTAGGCAGCATAGGATGGTGGTTTGTAGGATGACGTTGGTGATCAAGAAGAGGAGGAGGAGTGTGAGGGCAGCACCAAGGATCAAATGGTGGAAATTGAAAAAGGGTAATTGTGAGGTGGAGTTCAGGGATGAGTTAAGACAGGCACGGGGTGGCAATGAAGAGTTACCAAATAGCTGGGTAACTACAGCAGAGCAAGTAAGGGAGACGGCTAGAAAGGTGCTTGGTATCACATCGGGACAGAGGAAGGACGACAAGGAGACATGGTGGTGGAATGAGGAAGTACAGAAGAGTATACAGGCAAAGAGGTTGGCAAAGAAGAAGTGGGATTGTCAGAGAGATGACGAAAGTAGACAGGAGTATAAGGAGATGAGGTACATGGCAAAGAGAGAGGTGGCAAAGGCTAAGGATAAGGCATATGAAGAGTTGTATGAAAGGTTGGACACTAAGGAGGGAGAAAAGGACCTGTACCGATTGGCTAGACAGAGGGACCAAGCTAGGAAAGATGTGCAGCAGGTAAAGGTGATAAAGGATAATGAGGGAAACATACTCACAAGCGAGGAGAGTGTGTTGAGGAGATGGAAAGAGTACTTTGAGGGGTTGATGAATTAAGAGAATGAGAGGGAGAGATGGTTGGATGATGTACGGATAGTGAATCATGAAGTACAATGGTTTAGCAAGGAGGAAGTAAGGATAGCTATGAAGAGAATGAAGACTGGAAAGGCTGTTGGCCCAGATGACATACCTGTGGAAGCATGGAGGTGTTTAGGTGAAATGGCAGAGGAGTTTTTAACCAGATTGTTTAATGAAATCTTGGAAAGTGAGAGGATGCCTGGGGAATGGAGAAAAAGTGTTTTGCTACTGATTTTTAAGAATACGGGTGATGTGCAGAGCTGTAGTAACTACAGAGGGATTAAATTGATCAGTCACAGCATGAAGTTATGGGAAAGAGTAGCGGAAGCTAGGTTAAGAAGGGATGTGATTATTAGTGAACAGCAGTATGGTTTCATGCCGGGAAAGAGCTCTACAGATGCAATGTTTGCTCTGAGAGTGTTGATGGAGAAGTACAGAGAATGTCAGAAGGAGTTGCATTGTGTTTTTGTAGACTTGGAGAAAGCATATGACAGGGTGCCTAGAGAGGAGTTGTGGTATTGTATGAGGAAGTCAGGAGTGTCAGAGAAGTATGTAAGAGTGGTACAGGATATGTACGAGGGTAGTGTAACAGCGGTGAGGTCTGCGGTGGGAGTGACGGATGCATTTATGGTGGAGGTGAGGTTACATCAAGGATCAGCTCTGAGCCCTTTCTTATTTGCAATGGTGACGGACAGGTTGACAGACGAGATCAGACAGGAGTCCCCATGGACTATGATATTTGCAGATGACATTGTGATCTGTAGTGAGAGTAGGGAACAGGTGGAGGAGACCCTGGAGAGATGGAGATATGCTCTAGAGAGAAGAGGAATGAAGGTCAGCAGGACTAAGACAGAATATATGTGTGTGAATGAGAGGGAAGATAGAGGAATGGTGAGGATGCAAGGAGTAGAGGTGGCGAAGGTGGATGAGTTTAAATACTTGGGGTCAGTAGTTCAGAATAATGGTGAGTGTGGGAGAGAGGTGAAGAAGAGAGTACAGGCAGGATGGAGTGGGTGGAGTGATTTGTGACAGACGAGTACCTGTAAGAGTGAAAGGGAAGGTCTACAAAAGGGTAGTGAGACCAGCTATGTTATATGGGTTGGAGACAGTGGCATTGACAAAAAGGCAGGAGTATGAGCTGGATGTGGCAGTGTTAAAGATGTTAAGATTTGCTCTGGGTTTGAAGAGGGTGGACAGGATTAGGAATAAGTATATTAGAGGGTCAGCCCAGGTTGGAAGACTTGGAGACAAAGCCAGAGAGGCAAGATTACGTTGGTTTGGACATGTGCTGAGAAGGGATGCGGAGTATATTGGGAAAAAGATGTTAAGGATGAAGCTACCAGGTAACAGGAAAAGAGGAAGGCCTAAGATAAGGTTTATGGATGTGGTGAGAGAGGACATGCAGGTGGTTGGTGTGACAGAGCAAGTTGCAGAGGACAGGAAGAAATGGAAACAGGTGATCCGCTGTGGCGATCCCTAACGGGAACAGCCGAAAGAAGATGATGATGATCTGTAATCTAGGAAATTTAAATTATACAAGATAAAAAGCAACATAGCACATAGACAACCAAAAGCAATGAACAGCAGTAAAATGTAGGGGAAAATTAAAGCCTACAAAATTTATAAACCTCTGAACGATATTGTAGAAAATATGAGCCTGTTAAAATGCTCATAGTGGTGGAAGTATACATGTTTATTTCATTTCAAAATGTTGAACAGTTAGAAATTCAGAACTATAATGTGCATTTTGCAATTCATTCTTTTTCTCTGTAAGCATTTTATATTCTAATACTCAGTAGTCTGAACATGGGAATAGTGTGACTAAATGAGTGAAATTGTGGATTTACATATACTAAGACTGAAATTGGCATTTCTCATCGTATTCCATTTTTCAGCAAGATGTGATGATCTCAGAATATATATATATATATATATATATATATATATATATATATATATATATATATATATATATATATATACGTTTGGGGATGTGGGGGTTTCTATCCCCACATCGGGATGGGGGAATAGATGGGCCTGCCCCTGTAATAAACAACTTCAGAGGAGAACAGCAGTGTTTGGAATTTGCTGTTTTCCCCTGTTTTAATAGTTATATATTCAAAATGCTGAGGCTTGCAGTTATGAGTCTCACAATTACAAACAGAAGCCTTTTCTCTGTGTATAAATATTATTTTTTTTAATAAACCACACCTTTTGCTTTTCATTTATATAACTTATGAGAATCCCTAAGAGTAGTTAATTTCTTTTTATATGGATGGTCCAGCTATAACTACAAGGAATTATCTTGCCATAAAGCAGCTTATGAAAAAAATGGAAACTGTGAATTTGTCCCTGTGTGCGAGTAGAATTGTTGAAAAGCCTAACAAGTCACAGTTTATTACATTCCTGCATGTTATTTGGAAAGAACCTTGAGGAGGAGTTGCTTTCAGAGAGGGAGGAAAGACACTGGAGAATTATTTTTACTTTACAAAGAATCTTGGTGTATCCTTAGATTGATTTAGTAACAACTTTTAAGAGAAAGCAAGTAAACGAAAAAGAATACTTAATATTATGAGGCTTTTTTCTAGCAAATGAATGCATGCTTAGTAGTAATTATATATCTGGCCCTCATGTCTCCATAAAAACAATCTGATAAAGAGAAATTGTCTGGTTTTCATGTCTGCACGAGGAGAATCTGATAACAAGAAATTGACTGTCTGTTTGTCATGATCTATGGACACAATCTGATAAAGAGAAATTGGTTGCAATCTGGTGGAAAGTGGCTGGGGAAAAAAAGAAAAAAGAAACTGGCAAGAAGATAATGTCTCTGAAAGCATTCAGGGGGTTTTCCAGCTGGTAGAGCTCTAAAGATAAGACAAAAGCAGTTAGCACTTAGTAGAACCACAGGCTGCACCATGCGTCTTAGCATGATTAACCTTTCTCTTAGGTTAATTCAAGTCTATGAGTGTGGTTGTCAGTTGGGGCATTTGTTCCTGTTAAGTGGGTAAAACTTCAATATTTGAAGATGTACATATTTTTGTGTGTTAGTATTACATTAATAGGCTTTAGTGGGTATTGGGGGTTTGATTGTTTTTTTTTGTTTGAGTACTTTCAATAGAATAAAACGTTTTATAAGATGTGACATACGCTCAGATGGATGTGACAAGAAACAACTATATAAAATTTCAAGCTGCCAAACAGTGTATGCATGTAGCACAAAAGCTGGAAATAGACCTTTAACAAAAAGGTGTCATACATAAAAGGTGGGAATAATAACTTTTTAATACAATAATGCTTTCTGTAGTATCTTTAAATGTCAGTGGTCCCACAGTTAAATACAAAAAAATAAAGAATATTGAACTGTATTAAAAAGTGTTGAGTGCAAATAGTTGTGTTACAGGAAACCCACTTGGAAAGAACTGAACATGTGAATTTGATAAAGAAAGGTTTTCAAGATGGTTATTTAGCAGAATATCTGGGACTAAGGAAAAGAGAACTTATATTAATTGGAACATGGAGCTCCAATAGTGATAGAAAAGGATAATAAAGATAATAATGGGAGATTTGTAGTGCTAAGGGGCTACTGGCAAGGAAGGAGGATTACACTGGCATGTATTTATATTCCAACTAAAACTGCTATAATGGAGCTTAAGAAAATTCTGGAGGAAATAATCCGTTTTCAGCAAGGAATATTACTTATAGAGGGGAATGGAATTTGATTTGTAGCAGTGATGATGTGTCTGGAGGGCCCAAAAGGGAAAGTGTAACAATGAAGGGTAGATTTTTTTTAAGAAATTTATGAAAATATTTGGCATGGAAGATGTGAATTCAGTAATAGGAGTTCTGAGTGAATTTTCATATTATTTCCAAAGATATAAAAAACAGGCTAGGCTTGACAGAATTTACATTTAATAGGAACATGTGCATTTAATTGAAGGTCTTGATACATACCCAATAACTATTTCAGATCATGCACCAATAATAACTAAAATAAAAACACAGTGTAATAAAATAAAAATTAGATACTGTCACTTTCCCACCTATCTGTTGAAAGAGGAATTTAAAGAATGGGTAGTGGAGATTATTCAGGAGCTGTTTGAGAGGGTAGAAAGTACTTCTGAAAATATAGCTAGGGAGTGGGATAAAATTAAGGTGGCATTTAAAAATAGGATGGAAATAAAAGAAAGGGGGCTATGGTTAAGAAGTAACAATAATTATTTAGAGGGACTGACAAATGTTAAAGTATTGCAGAATGTCGGACTCTCACAAAAGAAGAAGAGGGCCAACTGCTAAATGCTAGAAAATAAGGGATTACCTCAATAATATACATGAGTTTACAAAGATTGCTGTTAAGCAACTGTTTTTTGATAACACTAGAGCACAAAAACCTTTAACACAATGACTTAGGCAACATAAAGTAGAAAGGGCTGTTGCCAAGCTTAGGGAGCTTGTAACAAGAGATCCTGTAGAGGTAATACAAATACTTTGGAAATTCTGCTTAACAAA
>NC_056729.1:1426930043-1426946041 GCF_019279795.1 Protopterus annectens
GGGGCTCGGTGTTGTTTGGCAGATAATCCGTTGTCCCCCCCGGGGAGGGCTGTGGGTATAGCACGTTACTCCCCACTAATGATGCAAAGCATCCACTGGATAATGCTAAAAGCAGGTGTGAAATGTTTTCAGCCCTATATCAGTGTCCAGTAGGAAATTTCCCCATGGATGGACAAGTGTAGAACCAAGATGGCACCTAGAAGTGGAAACCTGGTGGAAGTACACAGCGGGGTAAGGCATAACACAGGAAATACAGATAGGGACTACAGTAGACACTCCCCATACAAAGTCAGACCCCGGAATACCGCGCAACAGCACTCGATCTGCCAGCAACAACATGAGGATCATTTTCCATACTGGGAACAAATGGGCGACCTGGAACACATACTAATGGCACACAAAAACCCTCAACTAGGAAGGTCATAGATGTTTCAACACTGCCCCCGCATATAACGAACATCCTTCAATGAATAAATAGGGTATACATGTTCTGGCTGTTTTATATTGACAATACAGTGGTGATATGTCCTACTGGGCCTTCTGAGGATTACTTAAAGCAGTTGCCAACCTGCAGCATACATCAATACCATTTGGGTTAATCGTAGTAAAACATGGGTTTCGAGCACAACATAATATGTGTAGTCAAACACACATCCCGTTTGGGGGAACATACAGCAGGGGTCACAACCACTGGCCAGATGGACACAGTCCAACATGTTCTACATTTTACATATGCACATTTGTGTCCATTGTAGGCCCCAAAAAATTTGTCCTTTGCAACGCCAACCGGTGCGAGGAAGACCAAGATGAACTACAGCCGTGACTAGGGCAAAACTACATTTTGCACCCCCAGCGTGTTCAAGGTTGATGACAACTGTCCATGAAATGCGGACATATGCACAGAAATCCACAGATTGTCGAGTCCACAGATGGCCAAATCCCATTCAGCACACATGGAGGATTTGCAATGGGTACTGTTTGCAGCCATGGGATTGGGGTATGCAGAAATGGGGTTGGAGATGATTGGCAGATGATCCATTGTCCCCCGGGGGGAGGGGTACAGAACATGCCTTACCCCCACCAATAATGACAATCATCCACCGGAGAATGCTACATGCAGCTGTAAAAACACCCCTACACCAGTGTCCAGTAGGCTTTTCCCCGGATGGAAAACGCACACAAGATGGCACCCATAATAGCAAACCTGGTGGAATCACACAGCTGTAGTAAGGCATAACACAGGAAATACAGATGGAAACAACAGTAGACACCCCCCATAGAAATCAAAGCCGCGAATCCCGCGCAACAGAAAACAAGCTGTCTTTTGGGGATCCCCCGCTTCCACCGGAACAAAAGGGCGACCTGTGGAACACATATTAATGGCACACCAACAACGACAACTAGGAAGGTCATAGTATGGTTAAACATGGCTTCCACCCATAAATAACATCCTTTCATGAATAAATAGGTTCTACTGTACCGCCTGTGTTATAATGGCAATACACTGGCGGATAGTTCAGAATGGGACCTCTGAGGATTCCTTAAAGCATTTAACCTAACAAGAACACCATATGGGTTAATTGTGGAAGGCACGGGTTCCGTAGCACTACAAAATTTGGGTAGGCCAGACATCCGCGACTGGGGAACATACAGCGCAGTCAAACCCACTGGCCGAATGGACACAGTCCAACATGTTCCACACTTTACATATGCACATCGGTGTCCATTGTAGGACCCAAACATTTCTCCGTGTTGGCAACAGGCCACGACCCAGAAGAGGTGACAGCCGTGACTACGCACAGGTAGTTTTGCACCACAAGCGTGTTCAAGTGTGATGACAAGTGTCCATGAAATGCAGGACATATGAATAGGACTCCCCCGGTTGCTGGGCCATAGACGTGCTCACATCCCATTCCGCACACATGAAGGATGTGCAATGGGTACTGTCGAGGGTTGCAGACATGGGATCGTGGGTATGCAAAAAAGGGTCTCGTGTGGGTTGGCAGATGATTCGTTGTCCCCCCGTGAGGGAGGGTGGCATACGCACTCGCACTAATAATGCCAATCATCCACCGGAAAATGCAGAATGCAGCTGTGAAATTTTACAGCCCTAAAAAGTGTCCAGTAGGCAGTTCCCATGGATGGACAAAGTACGCCAAGATGGCACCCATAGCTGCAAACCTGGGGAATCCCACAGCTGTTGCAAGCATAACCCAGGAAATACAGATAGGGACTACAGTAGACACTCCCCATACAAAGCCACCCCTAGATACCGCGATACAGCACTCAATCTGCCAGCACATAAATGGGGATCACCCCCCATACAGTGGAACAGATGGGTGACCTGTGGAACCATACCAATGGCACAATATCAACGCCAGCTGGGAAAGACATAGATGGTTAGGGCTCCCAAATGAAAGACATCCTTCAGTGAATTAATAGGATTGATGTCAATGACCATGGAAAACACCCAATCAAAAAAAAGACTGGGCACCCTATGGCCACAAACCATTTCACAATAGATGGAACAGTCAACTGAAACTTTTCCCAGACAGGTCACATATGGTATCCAAAGGTTCTTCATAACAATCCCCATCACCCGTGGGCCCCCGGGAGACAATAACATGGAAGCATCCAGGCTTTAAATATCCATTACACTTCCATTTGTCACTTTCTATGCGAAATGAACATGTAGCCACAGCATGAAAAGCACAGACGCACTGCTAACGACACAAAAATGTCAACATCTCAGAAAGCATCCTATGAACAAAAATATTACAAATATTTATGAAAAAAACAGAATGAAAGGGAAAAAAGAATTTTTCACCCAGTTCCAAAAAACAGCAGATTCTAAAATATTCACAAAAAAAATGTGATTTTTAACGAGTTCTTAGATCTCACATTGTTGATTGTGAACATTTTTGAATTTGCTTTTCTGAAAAAAGGGAAAGCAAAAACGCTGCATGAATAAACTGTTTAAAAAGAAGACTTGTGATGTGTCAACACATGCAGGTTGCATCTGTTTGTTTTTCACCTGTTTTCTTTGTATATGATATTGTACTATGCAATCCTCAACAATCAAGACCTAACAATGTATATGGAAGATATGCATAGCATATCACTGTAATACAACGGTACAGAACTAAAGAGTGGACAAATGTATGTTAACCCTACATCTGTATCTACACCATTCCTGTTGGTGTTTGCTCCACCTGCCCCCAAAAGATGCCTCCAGTTATCCATCGGTCAGCCCTGGTGTGGGGCCCAAACCCCTCCACCTACTAATCTATCTACATCCATTCTTCAGCATAGCTGAGGAGGTCCCTCCTGTGGTGTTATAATGTAGAGGGAAAAACACCGAATTAGACATGCCTTGTGATGTGCCCATAGCCGCCGAGGCATACGCCAATCCTGGGCTGCCCGGGGCCCCCCAGTAGGGCAACCTGTCTAGTAGGCGTGTAAAGGTATACCAAGATGGGTGCACCATGTGTTGTGGTGGGGGCGCCATGTAGCCCACAGCCTAGGGCAGGGGATGATGAAAGGGCCCCTGCCCGGGGGGTAGTACAGTCTGCGGGTTTGTTCAGACGCCCCCATGTAACGGGGTCCACAAGGATACCCATAGTGGCGACAGCTGCACACATGGCTATAGGGACACACAGATGCAAAAGCAGTTAGACAACACACACCATAAATACACACAAGGTGTATGGGGGGTACAGTGTCAGGACAGCAAGGATAGCTGTCTACCAAATCCAGCAGATGTTTTGAGGTGTTCTAAAAGGGGGTGCATGGACAATGTGTGGATATGAAACCCCAACAGTTATATGTGTCACCCGGGTAGGGATACATGGGAAGACAGCTGTCCATGGTGGGAAATGCCACAACATAGGTACATAGATATACAAAGAAAGAGATACAGACGGACACACCCCAGGCCCGCCAGTGTAATAAAAGCAGCACCCCATCACCCATAGAGGGTGCAGGGAGAACACGGGGGGCCCCACCAGCAAACAAAAGGCAGTAAGCTGCATGCCACCCACAAACACAAGGATGGCGCCATTTTAGGGGTTTTCAAACCCAAAGCCATATTTTAAAACCCCACGGGGACACACACACACAAGGGGAAAACGAGGGACCACCCCAATCCCAAACAAACGAAAACACGGGTATGAGCCTTACAGGAGCACCAGTACAGCACCAGCAGAGGCCTTACAGGGGGGTGACAACCATAAGGAAATGCTGGTGGGCCAAGGATTTTTTTGGCCCTAAAAGCATGTTCATGCAGACAGCGGGAAACACACACACACCCCCCCGGAAAGGGGCCCACCCGAACCCCCCTATCTACATGAACTCACAAGTATGAAGCATTTACAGAACGCTACCAAGTTTACTGAGCACAGCGCTGTAAAGGGGCATACTTAGGCTGGTGACATCCCCCGAAGACAATAGCTGGCAATAGCCAAGGTATGTGTTCCCGTCTAAAAGCATGTTCTTTGGGAAAAGGCAGCGGGAAACACACACACACACACAACCACACACACCCCCGGAGGGCCGGGGGAACCCAACCCTTCTACATGAACTCACTACAGTATGAAGCATTTACAGAACCCCTACCAAGTTTACTGAGCAACCCTGTCAGAGGCATACTTCTAGGCTGGTGACATCACCGAAGACAATAGCTGGCAATAGCCAAGGTATGTGTTGCGCCCTAAAAGCATGTTCATTCAGAGGCAGCTGGAACACACACACACACACACACGGAAAGGGGCCCGGAGCCAACCTACGCCTATCTACATGAACTCACTACAGTATGAAGCATTTACAGAACGCTACCGAGTTTACTAGAGGCTGTCAGAGGCATACTTCTAGGCTGGTGACATCCCCCGCAATAGCTGGCAATAGCCAAGGTATGTTTTGGCTAAAAGCATGTTCATTCGAGAGGCAGCTGGAAACACACACACACACACACACACACACACACACCCCCCGGAAAGGGGCCCGGAGCCAACCACGCCTACATGAACTCACTACAGTATGAAGCATTTACAGAACGCTACCGAGTTTACTGAGGGGCTGTCAGAGGCATACTTCTAGGCTGGTGACATCACGAAGACAATAGCGGAATAGCCAATTGGGGGAAAAGCATTTTCGCAGACACAAACACACACACACACACACACACACACACGGAAGGGCTGGGAGCCGAACCTACGCCTATCTACATGAACTCACTACAGTATGAAGCATTTACAGAACGCGCTACCGAGTTTACTGAGCAGAGCGCTGTCAGAGGCATACTTCTAGGCTGGTGACATCACCCACAAGACAATAGCTGGCAATAGCCAAGGTATGTGTTGGGCGCCTAAAAGCATGTTCATTCGCAGAGGCAGCTGGAAACACACACACACACACACACACACGGAAGGGCCGGGAGCCGAACCTACGCCTATCTACATGAACTCACTACAGTATGAAGCATTTACAGAACGCGCTACCAAAGTTTACTGAGCGGGCGCTGTCAGAGGCATATTTTAGGCTGGTGACATCCCCCAAGACAATAGCTGGCAATAGCCAAGGTATGGGGGCCCTAAAAGCATGGCAGAGGCAGCTGGAAACACACACACACACACACACACACACACACACCCCCCGGAAGGGCCGGAGCCGAACCTACCCTATCTACATGAACTCACTACAGTATGAAGCATTTACAGAACGCTACCAAAGTTTACTGAGCAGAGCGCTGTCAGAGGCATATTTTAGGCTGGTGACATAAAGACAATAGCTGGCAATAGCCAAGGTATGTGGGCCAAAAAGCATGTTCATTCGCAGAGGCAGCTGGAAACACACACACACACCCCCGGAAAGGGGCCCGGGGAACCGAACCTACCCTATCTACATGAACTCACTACAGTATGAAGCATTTACAGAACGCTCCCGGTTTACTGAGCAGAGCGCTGTCAGAGGCATATTTTAGGCTGGTGACATCACCAAGCAATACCCAATAAATGGGGGCCCAAAATGTTCATTCGCAGAGGCAGCGGGAAACACACACAAACACACACACTCACTCACACACAAAAAGGAAGGGCCGGAGCCAACCTACGCCATTCTACATGTACTCACTACAGTATGAAGCATTTACAGAACCCCCTACCCAGTTTACTGAGCTGAGCGCTGTCAGAGGCATATTTTAGGCTGGTGACATCACCAAGACAATAGCTGGCAATACCCAAAGGGTTTGTGGGCGCCTAAAAGCATGTTCATTCGCAGAGGCAGCTGGAAACACACACACACACACACACACACACACACACACACACACACACACACAAAGGGCGGAGACGAACCTACCCTATCTACATGAACCACTACAGTATGAAGCATTTACAGAACCCCTCCGAGTTTACTGAGCAGAGCTGTCAGGAGGCATACCCCACGGGTGGTATCATTTGCAGAGGCAATGCGCCCGATCGAATTATGTCAGAGGAGTCACGCAGCCTGTTACCATCCCAAGGTCCCGACAGTAACACGTTAGTGCTGCAGTCGGGAATCCCAAGTAACTACTGATCAGTACATCACTGCCTACGGGGCATGCTCAGACACTTAGACTGGCACGGGGCAACATGCATAAAATGGTGCGGCATGGGTGGCGGAATGTGGACCGGGGTTTTCCAGCCACAAACAGCAACCTGGCCATGCCACAGACGGGCGGGGGGATACAGGCATGCACCCGGGTATAACTGCAGTGGGCGGTGTGCACTGTGCTGTGTGTCTATCTACACAGCTGCCTACTGGGCATGCTCAGACACTTAGACTCGGCACAGAGCAGACATGCATAAAATGGTGCGGGCAGGGGTGGCGGAATGTGGACCGTGTGTGTCCACCCAAAAACAAACCCGCCATGCCACAGACATGGCCGTTGCAGGGGAATATCTAGGTGCAATTAACCATGGGTAGGACTGGCCTACATTTTGGCATGCTACAGACAACCCTCCCAAACACAGGATACCTGCACAGATGTCCTGAGGACACTGGTGAGTGTGCTCCCCACAACAGCACCTTTGGGTGACATGAACCACCCATACATAGACTGGGAACATTACCCATGGCACAACACACTACGCCAGTCCCAGGTGTTCTCACACCTGGCCACTGTTAAACAGCCATGCACCATACACACTGGGGGGATGTCTAAGTTCTGCCCATCACACATGGTGAGGATATGCCCCACACAGGATGTACAGCCCTCAATGGTGATGCCAGACCATATAGTGGATCCACTGGTCATCCACATCCTGCACCCAACACCGCATGGGGACCTAAGTGATGACCTCCCCACAACAAACCACACACATCATAGACCGGTGTGGTACCCTGTCCTCCATGCCAGTGTTGAACACAGGCCAGACTGCCAACCACCAAATGCCTTCTCTGAGCCCCCCATGCATGTCTGCACCAGGCAACATGATAACATCAGGACCTTGTCCACCACGGGGGCACATGGTGTGGTGGACCCCAGCCACTGACAAGCTGTACATCAACAGTTGGAGCTAATACATGACAGAGCAATGTCAGTACCAGGGAAACCATCTCCCATACATAGGCCCCCAAAGGGCCACACATACAATCATCCACGGCCGGTGGGAGTGGTACTGCAGAGGGCACATGAGACAACCATAGGGCCTTCCCTAACTGTGGTAAGGACATGGTTGGGGCACAGACTGCCGGAAATGGTCCAGAATGGTACAACGGTCACTGCACCCACAGACATTGTCTACAAACCAGCGGACATGTTCCATGCATACACCCCCACCCCCCAAGAGGGGACATATCCATCCCACCAGAGTGTAGCCTCCAAAACATCCCCTATGGCCTGGGTGATCCATATTTTATGGCGGTTGACACAGCACCAATGGGCACCGATGGTGTCCCTGGCTGTGTGCTACCCATCCTCATTGAGGCCCTCGACCCACACATGAGGCCACTGTGTCATGTTAGCCTTACTATGGGCTATGTCCCCGATGGATGGCATATGGCATCTGTGGTACTGTAGACAGCCACACCCTATCAGCTTGACAAGCCTTGTCTGCAAAGCTGTGGGGAGGTCCATACAGGTGCCCATGGATACAGACAGCGTGTACAGCCAATACCGGGAAAATACCCACAACAACATAGTCAAGGGTGGATCCTGCCTCCCCAAACCCGCTCGCCTGTCTGGAGTGGTCACCAAGGCCATTGATGGGGATGGGTTTGCACACAGTACCATGACCTGGTGGGATTCAGAGACACCCACATGGGACTCATGGAAAGGCTTGCCAGCATCATGTGGGGACATATGTCACCCGATGGTTCTCAGAAAGGTTGGAGGTCACACCACACAGGGTTGGTGTTCCTGGTGCCGTGTCACACTCATATCTGGTCTCCAGTGGAGGCGCACAGGGCTCAGTCCTGGCCCCTGCCATGGGATTCGACCTTCCAATGTGCATGCAATCATAGGGGATTGTGGCAGACAAGGTATGCAGATGCTACACCGCCACCATACCCAACACCCCATGTGACACGGGCATCCACCTAGGGCGCATAGACATGGATAACTGGTGCCAGAGCCATGGCCTGCTGCTACATGCCAGAGAAGGTGCAGACCTACCCAGGGGAAGGAAGGCCCCTGTAACATGTAGGTGGTAAGCCATTCAAAATGGTGGACATGTTCATGGAAATGGGTACCACACCTGTCGGTAACCTCTGTCAACCCACACAATGGCAATGTGGGGGTGAAGGCATTCCATTGAGGCCACCTGGTCTGGAAGGAATCGCATCCACATCAGGGGTGTTCATTGTACCCTGTACACATCACACACCAACAATGACTGCGAATGGCACATCTGGCCTGTATCTAACCCGACACCTGCAGCACTCGGAAGGACCACAAACTTTCCCCCCGGGATGACGGTGCTAGGACATGTGTCACAAGCTGCACACCGGGGGGCTCCAGCTGTATACCTTCCCAGCACATCTGCTCTGTGGTGATCTGTGCCTGGCATACACGGCCATGTCCGACCTGGGTGACATGGGCATATTCCCCCCCTAGGCTCCAGGCAAACACGGGCACAAAGGGCTGTCAGACACCTCACCACAAAGATGAGTGGGATGCTGGGGAACAGGGTCAACGGCCAGAGACCCCCACCGGAGAGGAGTGCCAGCCCATGTGGAAAGGCCCTGACTGCCTTGTCCAGGAGTACTCAAGTGTGGATGTGTGAACATAGTTATGGGGCCAGGCATCATCCGTGTGTCAGTGCTGGGCAGGGACTGGGGACTGATGGATGTGGCATCCCATCCTGGGGTGTTAGCAGCCCACACAGTCATGCTAGGTCCCACATGTCGGGGCACATAGCCTGGTATGTACATGTGCCGCCTATGTAGGGGTCCATGCCAGTTTGGGGACCTGTCTATGCTGATGTTGCCAGACATGCCTGTGGGGACCCCATGACTACACGGGGGAACTAATAACAGTGCTCCCAGTAGGCACATGCAAGTACACCATCATTGTCATACGGGGTTTAAATGAACCAACATGGTGCTAAAATGTAACCACCACCCTACTGTGTACACAGATCAATCCATGCTGCACCTGTCCCCCATGGTATGTCTGCTGCATGATGTCAGTGCACAACCCACATCACATACACACCTGTCACCAGCCATACACACACACCACAACATACACACCACCTACTTTGCGGACACAGCTATCACATACACCTCTCACTATCATCTCCACCTTGTGCATCAGAATATGTTTGCATAACCGGGACCAATGGTGTAGCTCACAGTTTCGGCAGAGACTTCATCATATGCACAGGGTGATATTTTGAAAGGGATGGGCTGTACCAATGGATGACATCATGTGTGTTGTAAGGGCCTGTGCATTGACTGGGCATGACTGTAGATTGCATGTGGATGTGGTGGAGCCCTACAGTTTGTTTGCTGTGTGTGGGTTTTGTGTACAAGTTCAGTCATCTGTGATGCCTACACGGGTATGCTTGCAGCCCCAGACTGTACAGTGCAGGTGTTACGGGTCACTGTGTCCGTGGCGGGGCCCGCCTGCCTGGGGTCGCACGGGCACTACCGGTGGAGGTACAGACTGTCCACTCTCCGATGTCACATGTCCGCTGGAAACGGCCCCCCCGCCGCCCAGGGCCACGCCCACGTGGCCTGCTTTTCCTTTTGGTTGGGGTAGTAGCAGCTGCACTGCTGCTGCTACCAGCACTGTGTGGGGGGGCATGGGAGGTGGCACGCCCCTGACCTGCACCGTTTGGGGTTCTGGCCCACACCCACGGGCCCCATGCCTCACCCCTACCTGGGGTTCCAGCACAGACAGCTCACGCTCACGGATGGCCGCCTCGGGCGAGGATCCCAGCCATCTCACCCAATCTCCTATCCAGTACATCGGCAAGATGCTGTTGGGCATTCGCCAATGACTGGATGTTGTCATTCAAGGAACGGATTGCAGACCTCTGCAGCCTCTGCCCTTCCGGTTCTGCCCGGACGCGTGCCTGTGGCCATTACAGTCTGGAACATGCGCTGGTTATACCAGCTGCTGCACCCTGGGCAGGTGTATGTCAGGGGGCTCCCCACGAGCAGCACCTGCCACATGCCTGTGTGGCACTGCACCAGTCATTCACTGGCAACATCGGGGACCACACCTTCTGCAGCCACCACACATTCCTGCTCGGTGCCAACAGACGCTGACTGACCGTCATCCATGGGCAATTTTTGGGATGTGTCGGCATCTGAACCGTGTGCAGGGATGAAGGGACGTAAGTGTGCCGTTCTCCAATGGCAGAGTGTGTGGCTGTGGCCACCCCGCCTGTGCCTCATGCACATGGTCATCAACACTAGCATCTGCGGGGACACTAGCTCAGATGGGCAGGAGGGGAACTCACCTACAGCACCTGTCAATACAAAGACATACCCCACAACAACACACACACACACACACACACACACACACACACACACACACACACACACACACACAGACACATCATGCATGTGATGTTGCAGGTGGCATGCAGCATTCCCCCACAGACCAGTGAATGCAGACCAAAATTCATAGTGGCAGTATGCACACTGCCCTTGGGGACACTACAACAGGCAGGTGTCTTTAGTAGGCATGCAGTACACACATTCATGGTAGTTTGCATGCATCACCGTGATACACCGGGGGCACGGCGAGTTGACACACATGGCTGCCCAAAACTATGTCATGTACACGCAAACATGTGCGGTATCATGTGGACATGTGACAATGGTGTCCCAACACATGCACCACATCTCAACGGCTGCCACAGTGCAGTGTTATGTGTTCAGTCTACAGATACAATGTATGAGTAACAGGGATGTCTGTGCAGGTGGGTTGGGGTGAGCTGTTACTGCTGTACAGTGTGGAGTGCAGGCACTGTGCCACTGGACAGAAGCAGGACACAGGTATGTTTCTTTTGGTGCGTGACCTGGACGCATTACATTGCCATGTCTGACAGTTCAGCTGCTCAGCAGCACATATATTTGGGCATGGTGGCACCTGTAGTAGCTGTGGACAGGCATTCCATGTCACTGGTGTACACATCGGGTGTCCAGGGGTCCACTACAGTGATGAGCCCCCTATGTGTGTACAGGGTGCAACGTGAATCCCACTGTGGATGTACTTTTGGCAACATGCCTGTAGGTATCCCATGGCCTTGTCTGTCTGGGTGAGTGAGAATTGTGTGTGGTGGGCATCGTGCACAGGGCCCTGTGGTGGCCCAGGTCACATACAACCATAGTAGTCTGGGGTCACATTCCCCACGGATATGGGGGGGACGTTGTCGCATAGGTCATGTCAGGGGGAAAACGTTGCATGGGACAAGGGGCCCTGTCACAAGGGGGCACCCCTGCAGGGGGATAGGTCACATTGGTAACACCTGTGCTCTGGCCAGATCACAGCTCACTATGTGGTACTGTGTGCATACTGCAGAGGCATACCAAAGCATACCACACATGCAGCCATTGTGGAACACCTAAACCCTTGTATGCATAGCTGACTGCACTAAACACCAATAGGTTGTGTGGTGTCATGCCACCCACGCAACGGTTGTATCTACTGTACATGGGTGTGTGTGTGGTGGTGCAACCTGTATACCGTGACTCCCCACAGGTGTGCATGTCATGCCTGGGCACATGGGGAATATCAAACACCATATCATGCCTTTGACTAGCAACAGACTTACCTGCAAAAGACCCTTGCGCACACCAGACCCTGTAAAGGAATGACACAAAGGTATACACATTATCCATTACTATACAGTCAGCACTGTGCATGTCACATCATGCATCTGTGAGTTGCATTGCTATGCACATGTCTGGTAACACAACATAGCATACTGTAGTATGCATCTTGTGTGGCCATATACCCGGCATGTGTTGCTATATTATGTGTTGTACTATGACACCCACCCCCCTTATCATACAAACATGCAACACTGACTTACCAGGCAGCTCCACCCCATAGTTTGCAAAACACCCACCTCCACGATGGATGCAAGAGTTTTTCGTGTTGTTCTGGGTGTCCCAGACTGGCCAGGAGCTCCTCCTGGCTGTGAGTGGGGCTTTTGGGGGCCCACCACCTGTCCCACGTTGTTGTCTGGCGATTGCAGGGGACGCTGTCTTGCATGCCGGATCAGGTCTGTGCAGTCCCTGCGGATCTGCTGGTAACTGCGGTTGTGTCCGCCCAGGCTGTTCACCCTCCTGCACATCTCCTCCACATCTCCTCTCTTCCTGTGTGGCACATTTAATAGGATGTCATGATTTGTATGGAGGTATGGTTATCACCTCATCCTCCTGCGGGTGAATGCGGAGGGCGTGGCATTATCTGTAAGACATAATGATGGTGGCAGGTCAATTACACTGCTTTCTGGCCTTTTGGGAAAAACATTGCTATGACATGTACAACATCTGCACAGTAATCTGTGAAAAGGGATCATGGCAGTGACACAGCCGATGTGTTGGCTTCACACCATTGAGCAGTGGGTGTCACATCATATCTGTGTGCCACCCCCTCACACTGTACACCACCATGTAGATGTTAGCCCTTGGCATGTGTACCTGGCTGCACCTGTGTCCATATCAGTCGGCATAGGTCCCCATGTGACCCCGGGGCTACTGTCCACCTGGACGCTGTGTATATGTCACTACACATCACACCTGTAGCCATTGTGAAGCCCGCAGTGGCACTGTACACATACACATGGACACCTGCACATGCATGTGTTGTGCCATGTACATCCACACAGCACTGTACGGGTGTTGGACAACTTGCCACAGCTCACCTGTGTTGCCCTGTGATAGACATGGGCAATGTGTAACCATGACACATTAGCAGGAAAGGCCATGCATAGCATGTACACACACATTGTCCAGAGCCCCACAGCACCTGTAACACCACAGGGTGCATCACCGCCACATTACTGCTTTTTGGTTGATAGTGAGAGTGCCTTTTGTCCATTGCACCATGTAGGACTGTGATAGCTCATGCAGCCTTGCTGGGCAGGGCTGCATGGTATGGCAGGGTATGCCACCTACATGGCACTGGGGTGATCCACCTGGGGTTGACTTATTGGCAGGGTGGCTGTCCATTCCATATGTCATTGCTATGTGTATATGGACATTCAACATGTCTATCACCATGGTGTGGACACTGGCCTCAAGCAAGGTATGCTGCACACTGCTTGCTGAGGGTGTGTCAGGTGCATGCAGGTATCACACATCCATGCATACACTGTAACCCTGGCAGGTGCTATGTGCTGTGATATTGATCAACACAGTGCTGTATGTGGACACACACGGCTATCCCGCACATGGATGGTTGCCTGCACTGATGTGGGTACCACATATGTGTACATCCAGTGCCTGCTGCCACCCCATGTCTGCTGCTGCACCACACCGCCATCCCTCCCTCTGTGAATGTGGTGTTGGGCACAGCATAGGTATCCATGTATGGGGACAGGGATGTTCACATAGCAGGGTCACTGAGGGTTTTGTCATCTGACCATACACATGACGCCCCCCTCAAAATACAACCCATTCATATTGTTGTTCAAAAAGTGACACAGCTATACTGCTATGCCGGAGACATTCACAGCCATACATACACAGATGCATGCACGCCATCTGTGGCATGGCCGGGACTATTGGTGTGGTTGGGCACATAACGTGTTTGACGGGTGGCGAACCTACTGTGCACATGTCTACGGTAAGCCTGTTTACAGTAGGCATCTGTGATGTGCTGTGCAATATCATATCTGCACATTTGGTTGGTGTCCATCGGTCCACGGGCCAGTGGTGGGACACACAGGGATGTTGCTGAACATATATGCATGCAACCCTGTACAGCTGGGCTAGCCTCTCAGATGCTCATGTGTCAGGGAACACCGTACACCATGTGGTTGTGGTCTGCCCCCCTCCATCCCCTTTGTGGGTTGCTATCATCCCACCCCTTTCCTTGTATTGTATGTTCAGGCTATGCACCTATGTGGGGCTTGTGGGCATGCAATACGATACTATTGCCTTTGCACCCATCACAGACAATGTCACACAGGTACCCCGGGCACCCTCCCCACAGCTTGTTGTCGGAAATCACATGTGGAACACACATAACACATCTCCTGTGGGACATGGTCAATTGTAGGGGCATGTCCAGCAGTCACATGCCACAGCTACCCCTACATGACGGCTATGCAGGACATGTGGCTGTACAGCTACTGTCACATGTAAAAGCAATGCCCCCTACCTACATCACGTGGTACTACCTTGGGGATGTGCCCGCATCCATGCTATGGCCATAGATGACAATTGTACATCAATATGTGCAACATACCTCATTGGGGTTGTCATTTCACATGTTCCAGTGTCAAGCATTGTTTGTGTCTGTTGGTCATTGTTGTGCATGGTTTACATGGCTGAAGGGACTGTGTGATTCCAGGTACTTCATTGGGCTACCAGCATTGTACATTTCCACAGCACATTCCAGCCATCATGTAGCCATCTTAGATGACAGTGGGAGGTGTTCCGCCATGTGCACATATGTGACTGACACACATTGTCAGGACTGGGTTCTGACTGCTGTGGATGTGTGTAATGGTGTTGACACCATGACTGCCCAGATGGTGTCATCTGGATGTGTAACATTCACAACACACACCTACCTTCACATAGCAGCACATCGCCCCACAATGGACATTCCTGCATGAACACTGTGTGCAGTATGGCTGTATGACCACTGCATGTACCACTGGTGCCACCAGCATGGCTGCCAACAGCAGTGTGTATCCTGTGCAAACATGGG
Organism: Protopterus annectens; assembly: GCF_019279795.1. NCBI lineage: Eukaryota > Metazoa > Chordata > Ceratodontiformes > Protopteridae > Protopterus > Protopterus annectens. Next base: position 1,426,945,426 of record NC_056729.1, read on the forward strand.
TTACACCCGTCACAACACACCTGTGTCAGATGGCCCTGTAGTGGGTGACAGTGCAGTTCCACACATCATGTAACAGTATACATCGCACCAGTATGTTGCAGACATGTGAACGTGTGCTACTCAACATATGCACCATGACACATCACCTGGTACACCGTGTCTGCCTTGCCACCTGCTATTGTGACCACCCTGTGATGACATTGTACAGGCCACATGGATTGGGACATGTGATGGCTCAATGGTGAATTAACCCTCCGGGGGGTGTGTCTAGCCAGGTGTCCAGTAGCCAGTGGTCTGCACAGGGATACTGTACATTGGCCTACTCTGTCACTGGGACTGTTGACTATGGTCATACTGTACTTATGCAGGCATGTGGTGTTTGTCCAGTCTGACAGTCGGTTCCCCCCAACCCCCCCAACCCCAAAACCGGGGGGGCCCCCCACCCCAATGAACCCCCTTGGGAGGAACATCTTTTTCCTTAAAGGGGTGGGGCAGCCCACCATGTTTAAAACCCCCTCCTTTCCAACAATGGCCTATGGCTGCCCCTGGGGGGCCCCCCCGGTTTTTTGTTTTGTTCACATGGTTCCTTTGTCCCTTTTTCCCCCGGGCCCCCGGG